>NC_056727.1:539339040-539534040 GCF_019279795.1 Protopterus annectens
ACTGAGCATGGCCTAGAGATGGGGAGTCCTACAGATGGACCTCTTTGCCACCAAGGAAAATGCTCATCTGGAAAGTTTCTGTTCCAGGAAGAAACAGAAATCAGCCTGGAGAACAGATGCTTTCTCCTTCCTTTGGACTTGTCTCTTCATTTATTAATTTTCTCCCTTACTCCTACTACCTTCAATGCTTCTAAAGATAAGGGTGGAGGGCTCAAGGGCAATACTGATAGCCCCAGACTGGCCCAGGCAATACTGATATCCTCTGCTTCTTGAAATAACCAGTCAGTCTATGGCTGCTGCCTCAGTGTGTCGAACTTCCCACTCAGGACAAGGAAAAGGATTGTGCACCCCAGCCTGCAGACACAAAGCCTTTCAGCTTGGATAATTCCACAGCATTCAAGAACAAACTTACCCTAAGCAATCAAGTGCAGTACATTCTCAAGGAAACCAGAAGGCCTAGCACTAGGAAATCATAGTCCGCTAAGTGGAAAAGATTTTCCATCTGGTGCCAGCAACAGCACCAAAATCCTAATTCAGTCCAGATTGCTACCATTCTAGATTAGCTAGTCTGGTTGATAAAGGCCTGTCCTACTCCTCCATTAAAATTCATGCATCTGCCATTTCAGCCCATATTTCTGCTCTTCTTTCTGTCTTTTCCCATCCCGTTAAGACAATTTTTTTAAGGACCACCCAGAAGGCAATCTACCCCTGCATGGGACCCAACTTGGAAAACTTTGCTGCTGCCATTGACACCTCAGCTTGGAGGGTCTCTGAACTGCAGGTTGTCACGACGATGGAACTTTTCCTCATCTTCCACCCAGACAGGGTATCTGTCAGCACTAACCCTTCTTTCATGCCCAAGGTGGTCACTGACATTTCTATTAATCAAGTCATTCACCTCCCTACATTCTTTTCCAACCCCTGAACAAAGAGAAAAGAATACTGCATTCTTTTGTTGGCATAGGCAACTCCGCTATTATCTTGACAGAACAAAGATCCTTCAGAAAATTTGACCAGCTTTTTGTGACCTTTGCCCCTGGCTCTGAGAGAAAGCCAGTTTTTAAACAGACCATCTCAAAGTGGATCTCCCACTGTTCTCTGTTTGTTACAGCCATCATGGCAAAACATCTGTTGAGGCTGCCAGGTCACACTCCACTAGGGCTACTGCAACCTCTGCTGCCTTCTTGAAAGGGGTCCCTAATAAGGACATTCTGGAAGCTACTACCTGATCATCTGTGCATACCTTCACCAAACACTGCCACTTGGCATACTTTTTCAGGTCCAGAGCAGGATTTTCCACAGCCATCCTGCAGGACATCCTCTCCCCAATCTCCTTCCTCCCTCTTCTCAGCTTTGGGAATCTTCCCACAAGTCAGGATTGCAACAGTGAAACACGAAGAACATAGTACAGTTGTGTACACTTACCGTAAATGTAGATGTTCAAGTGTATTCATTGTTGCAGTCTTCTTTCCCCCCCTTAACCTACTAGATAGTATACTTAAAACCTCTTTTCTAGGCAAGGGAACCCTCCTTGGTCTCTGTAATTGTAGGGGTTCTCTTCGTCACCTCCCTACTGCTCCTTGGGGCTTCTACCTGTTAGGGACATGAAGAAACTAATTTCATGCCATAGGCTAGCTCCCTATATATACCCAAGCGTACTGACATTGGTTAGGCCATCTGCCAGGCTTAGGAGGAAGAAGAAATTTTCTCTGGTAGTTGGGGCGGCCAAGGGCTTTCACGGCAGGAAACCCCACAAGGCAGGACTGCAACATTGAATACTCTCAAACATCTACATTTATGGTAAGTGTATAGAACTTCAATTTTTTGGTCATCTCCACCCCCTTTTCCCAACCTCATCACTTCCCCTGCTTTTCCTCACTTTCTGGGAGGAAGATTAGTTTTTTCAGAAATGACTACAGACCTTTGGTAATAGATTCATTTTCTTTGGGATGCAAAATTGAGTTTATAGCATTCCCTCCATTGATCTTGGGTTGTATACTTGATCGGGTTCTTTCTTCAGCTGTGCATCTCATCAGTGGAGTACAGGGATAAAGCCCTGACTACGGTCTATGTGACCAAAATTCATTTAGCAGCTTTCGTGCTTGACAGTAGGGTAGGAGGATGGGTGTGACTGTTGTTGTGGGTGGTGGTATACTGAGACTCTCTCCAGTGGAGCTGTGGTGGAGGTCAGAGCTCAGAGGAATCACACTAAGCTAGGGTAGCAGAAGGATAGAAAAGGTCACCATCCTTTGGGCCCCATGGCAGGAATATGCAGTTTTAGTAACTTATTTTCCTCCTGACCTGACATACACTGTCAGCATGCCTGACAGGGAATTGGGCTTACGCAGAAAATTCAGTAAGCTGTAATTTGATGGCTTTCTGCCTGGCCCATCCTGCTCTGTAGTAATGGCAGGTGTTGCAAGATGAAGTCTGCACACAGATGGCTTTATCTGTCCAGGATGCTTTCAGAAGGGGAGATCTGCAACCTGCCAGTTGACTGCAGAGGATGAGATGATAGGAAGAAGCAGGTAGTCTGGAAAAAAAAAAAATCTCTATTTCACTGTGATAGGAGGAATCCCCTAGAAGAGTCAGGAACAGGATGTTATTTCAGGCTGTTGCTGGTTCACAGAAAGGATGGACCTCTGAGACCAGATTTGGTTTTCTTTAAACTAAACAAATTTTCAGATCATAAACTTGGAAAGTTAACTCTACAAATCCTACTTCCTTTGTGAATACCGGTGGCCTTCTTGACCACTGTGAACACAAATGATACAGATTTTCAGATTTCCATATACACAATAAACAAATTTTCATTGCAGAGATGCTTCACTTTCAGTTAATGTCCTTGCACTTTGTGCTTGCCACTGCTCTCAGGATATTGTCTCATTCCTGTTTTAACCATCTTAGTCCATTGTCACCCTGACTTGGATGACTGCCTGGTTCAGACACTCTCCAGAAGGAGATGAAGTACCCCCAGAATACAACTACCTCATGCTAAACTAATCTAGATATCTGGATAAACTACCATAAGTAGTGTAATAGCTTAACACAGTGTGTCCCTTCTTTGTGTAGTCCTAGATACCAAGAACAGGCTTCATCTCTTCCTTTACCTCAGGAGTGTTTGTCTCCTGACCTTGTTAATGAAGGCAATGGAAAAGACCAGTATGACTGCAGAAGGTGTCCTTAAGGCACCCTGATGCATGTCAGCCTCCATCTTTGTGGTCTCCATAGCCAAATTCCAAATGTGGAAAACTTTACCAGAGGAGCTCATGGTAACATCTTCCACTCACTGGAAATATGTTACCAGTCTCATCAGTCATAAAAAGAGAGTTTGGGTAGTGGGAAGCCTAGCCAATCCAGGGATGTAGTTTGTATACTCACTCCAGGGACACCACATCATGGTCATAGATACAGCAGATGTTTCCTGGGAGTGCAAATGGGAATCCTGAATGCCTAGTGGAAAAGGAACCACACCGACATGACTAAATGCATTGGTGTAAGACTCATTTGCCCTTGTATGCACTTGACATTTTTCAGGACTGTTTGAAGGCCTGAGGTACTGATAGAGTGATTACATCCAGAGTCACTTGGTACATCAGAAATTTGGGGAGTGGCTTACTCGTACCATTTTTGCAGACTGAATATGATGACCTGGAATCTGGTTATCTGACAAAACATGCACTTGCAGGCCTCCTGCACTTCCTCATCCCACAATTCCTGCTGAATCAACTAACCCGATTCACTTACAACATGCAGAAATTGAAATTAAACCTGAACTCCACAGATAGACCTGTTTTCTTACATTCTTAGTCATTATCTCAGGGAAAGTCTGTTATAGGTAATCTTACAAAACAGCATGGGCAGTGTTTTTTCTCCTCTTTGGAACAAGGGACTTGATGTATGCATTTCCTCCATTTTCTGTCCTTCTCAGAGGTACTGTTCAAGATGAGAGAACACAATGTACATTTCATCTTAGCAGCCCTTCCTTTTGGCTAGAACAACACTGGATGTTTATCATAAATGTGCATCTTTTTTTGGGTACCTTTCTCATGCACTGTGTGTCTGTCGAAGCATGAAAGCATCCTGGTGTAAAAGGAATGCACAGGTGCCAAAACTCAGAGCTGTCTTGTCACTTAAGAGTTTTATTCAGATGCCTTGTCTGTTTTACATCTTCAGTGGTGGCAGTCAGCATGTATCTTATCTTTATGGGCAGGTTAAGTACAGTAAACTCTGTTAACTGGCACCCATGGGGATTGGTAGATGCCAGATAAGTGTAGCTTCTGGTTGCTTGAGAGTTACTATTAAAAATAGGCCTGACACGTACTGTACCATACCATAAACACTGTTGATTTGATTTTTAATATTGAAATACAGCAATTATAAGCCTGGGTGGAATAATATTTTAAACTTATTTCCACTAGAAAGCGTGGCATGTGGAAAGGTTTTCAGTGACAGACTGAGTGGATTGGAATTGAATTAATTTAATAGAGAGAGAGAGTGAATGCATGTATGAAAGCAGAAGCAACTGTGTGTGAAATCGGAGAGATGTATGAAAGCTGAAGTGTGTGTGTGCGTGAGAGATTGTCGTGAGAAAGAGTGAGTGAATGCATGTATGAAAGCTGAAGAGACTGTGTGTGAGTGAGAGATCGGGGAGAGAATGTGCAATTTGATGCAAACTGAGTGAGCATGGAGCAAGTGTTGACATTTTAGCATTTTGACTTGTTTAGTTTGATTGTTCTCAGTTGGGGAGAGGGAATTTATTTGTATCTTCCTTTTTAAAACTCTGAAACTCTAAAAATGTAAGGTATGTTTCTGCAGGGGGAAAACAAAGTGCAGCACATGAAAAATGGAATTGTTCATACTATACTGTATTTCTTCAATTTTTTTCTGGTTGCTTGAGAGCTCTGGTTAACTGAGAGTTTACTTGTATACCTTTGGGAACCTTCCTTTATGTTTTGATTAAAAATGCAATTTTTTTTCTGTTGCCTGACAGAAGGGTAGATGCATTTGTAGTAGGTAGGTTCCATAAAAGGACTCTCACATGGCCTGCATCTACTATTTTGGTGACTCCCATGATGTCCGTTTGTGTGATATCTGTGTACTGTTTAATCCAAAAATCATTCGCAGTTGGCTGAAGTATCTCAGTCTTCTCTTGGAAAGCCATTAGCTCAAAGCCCTCATTTAGACCACCATGGCTACTGACTTTTTTCATCTGATGTCCCACTTCAGTCAAAGAGGAGGAGGAAGAAAACATTAAAGAGGATACTGAAGCGATTCTTTCTTCAACCTGTTTTTTCCTGCCTGAGATTGATATACCTGCTATGGTAGTTTGTCTTCAGACCATCAGTCTGATCTTCCTGACCTCCTCTGATACTCTACTAGAAGCCACTAAGGATCAGGAATCAGGAGCATTCAGTCAGACCAGACATCGGGCATCAGCCGACAAGGTAGATCATTGTTTTCTTTTGACTGAGGGGTTGAACTGTATACCTTGGGTATTAGTAAGAGAAGGTAGCAGGCTCCTTCATGGATGTCCGCCCATCCGGCACATTCAAAACTATTAGGCTTGAGACATCTAGGAAAAAACGTGCCAAAAGACCAAGCATCTTTTTCCTTTCTGCCACCCCCACTAGTGTCAGGGGTCTCGAGATGAGTGGGATAGACAGTTTTCTACACTAGTTTCCTCCCATTGTAAAAGGAAAGGGTCTCCCTCTTATGAGGAAGAGCTGCTCTATGAGTTGGACAGAGAAGACCTCAATTATGCCTCCTAGCTCTCTGGTCCAGTTACTTATGAGTCCGGGGAAAATATTTATTCTGATTCTCCTGTTAAAGTGATTTCATTTTCTGACACTGTTTCAGAAAAGAAATACCTGTTGAATGGGGAGGGGGGAGGATTTTGGAGGCACAAAAGATATTTTGTAAACTTGATGTTGATTCCCCCAAACTGTTGTCAAGACCATCAGTTCTTGGAGATTTGGAGGATGCTTTCAACTCTGCCTTTTCTGCTCCAGCTGCTCAGTCCCCTACACTCAAGAAGTCTGGTAAGCTATGTTAATTGCCAGAGTCTTACAAATTACCTATACAACAAGACCAGCTAACGGAGTCCTGAAATCTTCATGGATAAAGTAAGGTACATCCAAGCTCTTGGTTGCCTTAAGTCCCATACTTTGTGAGAAGGATAGTAGGGCATATGCTAGATTCGGAAAGATGGTCTATGCTTCAACACTGGCCTTTAAGGCCATCTGTTGTCAGACTCATTTGGCTAAATACCTCCTGTGTTTTTTTCTGACATGCGACAGATTATTGCTGCCATGCCTACTTCAGATTCTAAATCTTCACTTCCTATCCTTATTTCTTCTGTCACAGGTTGCAAAACATTCTGTTAAGTGCTCCTGTGGTGCAGTCTCCCTTCTGCAACTGAGATGGTGGTGCAGGTCCCCCCTGTTGAGACCAGTTCGAAGTTCTGTATGCCTTCCGATCCCTTGACATCTTTTCAAGCTGTAGGACTCAGTTTCTTGGTTGGGTCTCGGACCGCTTTGAAGGTCTTTGGTTCTGACGACCGTGCTAAGACAGATGATAGTTTTCCCAGCACCAGGAAGCTGCAATTCTCCCATGGAAGCTGGGTGCCCATGCTTCATCAGATGTCACCATCAGGCCTAAACTGAGGGCCACTCCTAAGAAAGAAACTACCTCCTTAGCCCCAGCATAGGCCTTCCAGTCCCCATTCACATGTTTATCAGCAGGGTCTTATGAGACTGGCTGAAGACCTTATTTCTCTAGTTAGATCCAGACACACCTCACCTGAATCCTCCTCAGGTAAAGGAAAAAGGGACACCCTCCCAAGAGTTCTTTCTGACCCTTTTGAGTCAGATGAGGATTCTGACTAGGAGGAGTCTGTCTTTGCAGAGGGCCCCTCCATGGCCTCTTTTGAAGATTCGGGCTCAGAGGAGAGCCTGTCTTCTGCTTCCCCTCTGAGGATATCTCCTCTAGGGAAATCCTACACACCTTGAAAGAACACTTCCAATCGGGAAGCACAGGGATTACCCTCAAATAAAAATGATAAGGGAATTTCTAAACAGCCCAGAACATAAACTCTTCGCCATACCTCCTATTTTAGAGGTAGTGGATGATGTTTTTCAGGACTCCTCTTTGAAGCCAGATTCCCTTCTTTCTGCTCCTAGAAAGCATGACAGGTTTTATAGGGTTCTGTATTCACACAAGCTTCTCTTAAAGAATCCTGTAGCTGAACCAGAAGTTGCGACCCCTGGCCCTAAAGGAGTCAAAGCTAGCTTCACCAAAAATCCACAGATAAAGTTGAGCCATAGATAGATTTTGGCAAAAAGGTTTACACCTCTGCTACTCTGTCTGTGAGGACCTGAAATTCAGTTCCACATGATTAAATACCAGGAAACCTTATTGGATCAGATGAAACAGAATGTCATGGCAACAGAGAACATGAGTCTTTCTAAAGAGTTGCTGGAACTTTGTAATTCCAGCTCCCAGGTAGCTAGACGGTCCCTGTACTGTGAATATGATACTATGGAAGCCTATCTTCCAGAAGTGCTGCAGCTGCAGGCTATGTCATCAAAGGACACTGTTGGCTGATTGAGCAGGCCCTCCCAGTGCATGTTGTATCTAACCTTCTGGACCCCCCCTTGGACAGGGATTTTCTCTTTGGACCCAAAGCGGAGTCTGTACTCAA
The DNA here is from genome assembly GCF_019279795.1 of Protopterus annectens. NCBI lineage: Eukaryota > Metazoa > Chordata > Ceratodontiformes > Protopteridae > Protopterus > Protopterus annectens. The sequence goes on from NC_056727.1 coordinate 539,346,743, forward strand.
GAAAATGGAGGACAGGGCCAGATCAGTGCAGACTGTTAATGACTTTCCGCAAGCAAAGCCCCTACACGCACGTTTCAGTTAAAATTACCCTTTTAAGCATTGGCCCTTTTCCTTCCCTATCTAAAGCTAGGCAAAAAAAGCCCAGTAGAGAAAGGTGCCAGAGAAAACACCAAAGGCCCAGACAATGGCATTCAGAAATCTCTAGGCCAGGGCATTCTTGACCACAGGACCCTGGCAGGGGACAACCATAATTCGTCCATGGTGCCCCCCCTTCCTCAGCTCTCCCTCTCTCAGGCTAAAAATAAATTAACCCTCTTCCATGCCTGGCTCAATCACAACTCTCCTGACAAAGCAGCTCTCTCTGAAACCTGGCTAAAACCTCACATTAATGACTCTGAATTCCTATCCCAGGATTCCATTCTCGCCAATCTGACCGACCTAATAGAAGAGGTGGTGGTGTTGCTCTAGTCTACTCCAACCTCTTGTCAATCACTCCCTACCCTAACCCTAGCCCTTCTTTCAGTAACGCTGAACTTGTAATTGGCATACTAAAAATAAACAACCATAAAAGTATCTGCATTATTTGCCTCTGTATTCCTCCTGGCAACAATACCAATACAATGGAAGACATCCTGTCCTGGACTTCCTCCAATATTACGCTAGAAACCTTCATTTTGGGAGATGTAAATATTGTCTGGGGAAAAATCATTAACCCTAATCCCACATTAACCATCAACCTATTCAACTTCACTCAACTTATTAACTCCATTACTAGACCTAACAAAACTAATCCCTCTGGCACCATACTTGACTGGATCCTAGTATCTCATCCTAACAAAGTTATAACATCTGGTGTCACTTCTGACCCGTTAGGAGACCACCTCCCTGCCTTCTCCATTCGAGCTACTCCCACCTCCCCACACTCTCACCACTACATTCATACTCGTAACCTATCTAACTTCAACCCTACTTCTTTCTCCAACTCTCTTAAGCCAACTAACTGGAACCCCCTAAAAACACTACCATTAGACGAAGCCGTTAACAAATACCACCCCTTGGCTTACCAAAGACACAAAAAAAATAATGCTGCAAAGGGATAAAGCTTGGAAAACCTACGTTAAACATAAACAACCTGAAATCTTCCTTAAGTATAAGCAGTTGAGAAACCTTGCCAAAAAACAAGTCATTAGAGATTAAAAGTCTTACTACATCAAACTACAAGAAAACCATACTAGAAATCCCAAGCAATTCTGGAATTCTATTAATTCCCTCCTTAGACCAGGTACAAAAAACAACCCATGTCCTGATACCAGCAAATCTGACCTTGAAATAGCCTTCCTATTCAATTCCTTCTTCACCTCTTCCATCGCTGAGTTAACCAAGACATTCACAAACAATAACCTTCCTCCCCTCCCTGCTCAATCTTCCATCCCCTTCTCTTCCCTCCCCTCTTTCGAACTCAAACCAGTATCCACTGACCTAATAAAGAAACTTCTCTATAAACTAAAGCCCTGATCCAATGCCCCTGACAGCATTCCATCCTCCTTCCTAAAAATAGCTTCTGACTCTGTTGCTCTACCTATCAACATCCTGATTAATAGGTCATTACTCGAATCCCACGTACCTAAACTATGGCGCACCGCTTTCATTCTTCCTCTTCACAAAGGCGGCAAAAATTGTAATGTCTCCAATTTCCGCCCTATAGCCATCCTCTCCCCTATCTCCAAAATCCTAGAAAATTGTATCCACTGTCAGCTCCTGCCATTCCTTACCAAACACCACCTACTCTCTCCTACCCAACACGGCTTCTGCCCTGGACACAGTACTAACACCGCCCTTCTCTCTTTCTTGCACTCTGTTAATTCAGCACGTGACTCTGGTAATATAGTATCCTCTGTTCTACTAGACTTATCCAAAGCTTTTGATACTATTTCCCATACCCACCTTCTAAATTACCTCTCTAATCTCAACCTATGCCAAAAAACCCTTTCCTGGTTCACCAGCTACCTTTCAAACAGGTCCCAAGCTGTGAAATGGGACCAAGCCACCTCTGCCTTCCTTCCTACTCCTACCGGAGTACCCCAAGGTTCCGTACTAGGCCCATTACTATTCAATATCTTTATTAATGACTTCCACAAAGCCATTCCTAACACCAAAATTGTGCAATACGCTGACTATTCCACTTTGATCTGCTGTGCCCCTAACCTAACAGAGCTCCAAGCCCTAACACAGTGCCTTCTCAACCACTGAAAACTGGATGCTCCAAAATCATATCTCTCTAAATGCAAACAAAACTAAGATCCTCCTTTTCTCCCCCTCTAAATCCTCTTCTCTTGATAAAAACTCATTTCAAATTACCAGCCTCAACAACTCCTCTATCGAGATTGTTCCCTCCACCAAACTTCTCTGTGTTACAATTGATGACAAACTAAAATTTAATACTCATATCCAGCTAAACATCAAAAAAACCCACATAAAACTAGGTTTACTGTATAGAAACAACCACTTCCTCTCTCCGCACACCAGACTAACCCTTGCCTCTACCTACCTCCTTCCCTCCCTACTGTATGGAGCTCCCCTACTCACTAATTTATCATCCATACTTACCTCCAAATTGGAACAATGTTACAACAAAATCTCTAGATTTGCCACAAATGCCAAATCCTCCTCTCATCACTGCACCTCCCTTCACTCTCTAAACTGGCTTGAACTCCCCAATCAACTTGACTTTCTCCAAATCGTCACAGCCTACAAATTATTGTTCCATCCTACTTAACTGCCCTGCTCTTTCTAATATTCTTCAACCTTATACCCCCCTTAGATCTTCTCACCGAAACCTGATCACCGTACAAAAACCCAAGTGCCCAGCAGGGCAGCTTCTCTTATCCTTTACCCTAGCTAAAAAATGGAATACCCTGCCCTCCACACTAAGGACATGTACCAACCTTAATAACTTCAAAACCCAACTTCATTCCTACCTTTGTCTAAATAGGCATTGCAACTGCACTCCCATACCTCTCAAGCTGTCTTCTCCCTTCTCTCCAGGCTAACCTCTTCTCCTTCCTAACCTCTTTTAAATATACTTAGCATAGGCAACTAAATAGTATAAATTTGATTTTTATGATATAAGCCTGTTTTCCTCCTGAACAAAATAGAAATTGCTAGTGTTTATTCTCTTTGTTTTTCTGCCTGCTATATGTTATACAAACTGTCTTTGAATTTTCATGTAATTAAACTCTTGTTTTTCCTGTTGGAGCTTTTCTCCCTGGGCCTCCACTGAAAACGGGCCCCCAAGCCCAGTGGATCCCCCTGGTAATCAAACTGAAATAAATACATAAATAAATAAGAGTATGGCTGTCACTTTTCAAAAGAAGTGGGCTCTCATTACTACAGACTAGTGGGTGCTAAACAGTATATCAAAGGGCTACAAATATAAATTTAAACAGCCATTGAAGCCCTCAGGCTTCCTAGACATTCCCCCAAACAAAAAAAAAACAGAGGCTTTGACCCAAATGGAGATGCTATGCTCTCAGGGCTTGGTAGAACCAGTTGCAGTACACCTAAAAGGAAGGGGGTTTTACCAGACTCTTCCTGGTCCCCAGGAAGGAAGGCATATGGTGGCCTATACTGGACCTGTCTGCACTCAACCAATTTGTACAGGTTCCAAAATTCAAGATGCTGACCCTTCAAAAAGTCTTAGCCATGATATCTCCAAACTCCTTCATGGTTACCCTATATTTAAAAGATGTATACCTGCGTATCTCCATAGAGGAATGACCCAGAAACTACTTAAATTTTAGAGCAAGTACCAGACACTGTCCTTGTGGTCTGCCCTTTGGCTTGTCTGCTGCTCCCAGGGTCTTCGTAAAGTGCTTAGCCCCTCAGATTACCTCCTGCAGAACAAAAGGGGTTCAGATCTACCCCTGTTTGGATGACTGCCTGATCCAGGCTACAAGCCTGACAAAACTCTATGTCAGACTTGCTGTTCACCCAGACTCTTCAACCAGGATTGTTTTCCTATGGGGTCAACTGGATTCTACCCTCCAGAAGGCTTTCTTGCCCCTGGACAAAAGTCCTGACTTTGTACTTCCAAAGAATCATGGTCAGAGATTCTCTCACAGCCAGAGTGTACTTCTGGGCATCAGGTTACATGGCCTCTTGCATTCTTATGATACCCCTGGCCAGACTTGACATGAGGAAACTCCAATGGCATCTCAGAATTGTGTAGTGCCACCACTCACAACCCATCTCAGCAAAGATTAAACTGATGCCTTTCCTCAGAAAGGAGTTTGCATGGTGGGCCAGGACTTGCTCCATCAAACTGCATTTCCCCTTCAGTTTCACCCCTCCGGGTCAAACTCTGACTATGGATGCCTCAGAAGTAGCATGGAGAGCCCACTTCATTCAATTCCAGACCCAAGGGTACTGTGACCACAAGTTCAGAAACAAACACACAAACTTAAAAGTGCTTGGTGCAGTCCAAAATGTCCTGATAGATTTCAGGGAGACATGGAAACCAGGAGTTTTAGTAGTGAAAATGGACAATACTACAGTCACGTGGTACAGATACAAGCAGAGGAGGATTTACTCCTACCCTCTCTGCAGCCTAGCGATGGATGTTTGGGAAACAGCACACTCCCTGGGATTACATCTCTTGGCACAATGCCTACCAGGTGTGCACAGCCAACTAGCAGACCACTTCAGCAGAAGCCTGTCAGACCACCACGAGTGGCAACTGTGTCTGGAAATATTTCTTAGTATAGCCAAAAATTGGAGAGTGCCTCATATAGACCTTTTCATCAGCAAGGAAAATACTCAACTAGAAAAGTTTTGCTCCAGGGACAAAATGGAGTCAGCCTGTAAGACAGAGGCCTTCTCTTTCCCTTGGACAGGTCTCTTCCTCTGTGCCTTTCCTCCAATTCCCAAGGTAATCCTAAAGATAAGGGAAGACTGGCCAAGGGTAATTCTAATAACCCCACATTGGTCCAGGCAGTACTGGTACCCTCTGCTACTCATCTTGGCCATCATCAAACCATGGTAGCTGCCACAGAGATTGGACATTTCACAAAAGACAAGGGTAAGATTGTACACCCTGACCTTTAGATCCTCAAATTGTCAGCATGGAGGATACCTTAATGTCTTGGGAGGGATCCTATCCTTGATAAACAGGTTCAGGATATTCTGCTAAATAGAAAAGATTCTCCCTTTGCTGTGAGCAAAACGCACAGAGTTCTCATGTAGCCAAGATCCCAGTCATCCTGGCTTTATTTGGCCAGTCACTTTGACAAAGGTTTGTCCTACTACTCCATAAAAAATCATGCCTCCCTTGGCTGTTTCAGCCAACATTCCTGCCCAATGTCCAGTCTTCTCTCACCCCCCTTTTGAAACTGTTTCTTCGAGTGGTGATTGATATCAGGCCACACAGAGGGCCTCCAGTCCCACCTTGCGACCTTAATTTTGGTCTGGAGAAACTTACTCTTCCACCATTTGAACCACCTGCTTCTGCTGCATTAAAATTCTTGACATGGACGACTGCCTTCTTGCTAGCCATCACCTCTGCTAGAAGTATTACTGAGCTACAGGCACTCATGTCAGTGGAACCCCTCCTCATCTTCCACACAGACAGATTCTCACTCATGACTAAACCCTCCTTTATGGCCAAGTTGGTGACAAAGACCTCCTTAAATCAAGCTGCACATTGGTCTACTTTCTTCTACAAGCCCCAAAACAAAGGGGAAAGAATACTCCATTTTTTGGATGTGCATAGGCAGCTCTGTTTCTATCTGGATAGAACAAAGACTATGAGGAAATCAGACCAACTCTTTGTGGTATTTGCCACTGGTTCTGAAGGGAAACCAGTTTCCAAGCAAACCATCTTTAAATGGATCTCTCGCTGTATTTTCTTTGGTTACAGCCATCATTGTAAGAAGCCCCCTGATGCTGTTAAGAACACACTCCACTAGGGCAATTGCTGCCTCTACCTCCTCCTTTAAAGGGGTGCCTACCAAAGACATCCTAGAAGCTGCTACCTGGTCTTCAGTGCATACTTTTACCAAACATTACCATCTATCAGCCTTTTTCAAGTCCAGAGCAGGATTTGCCACTGCCATCTTGCAAGGCATCCTCACCTGTCCTTGATCTGCCATCCTCCCTTCTCAGTTTTGGGGATAGATTCATAGGTTGGTACTAGGCTATCTGCCCTAGGGCCTATAAAAGACTAGCCATAACAATTCCCTGGCTATTTCTTCCTACAGTATTTACTTCCCTGGACCCCTGGCTAGCAGGGCGACTGATGTGATCCCCAGGGTGAATTTCCTATCTCCAGCCAATCATCGAGGTTCCTTTTGAAGAGGGCCAAAAAGGCGCTCTGCTTGACATGTATGGGCAGTCTATTCCAGAGTCTGGGGAGTCTCTGGGTCAGGAACCTATCGCTCCAGCATGTTTTATTCATTGGGATGACCAGGTTTAGATCCCTGGAGCGTGTGTCTCTGAGGGATTGGGATTTCTTTGTGTAGCATGTCCAGCAGCTCTGGGTTTGACATGGCCTTTCATGCTAAGCAGAGAACACCTCTGAGTAGACGATGTGCGACAGAGAATAGGTGGAGTTTTTTAGACGGTCAGCATAGGGCATCTGCTTTAGGCCTGTGATTCTTTAAGTAAGATATTTCTGCAGCCTTTACAGTTGTTGCAGATATCTTGAGAGGTACATACCAAACGGGGCATTGTATTCTATAATGGGTCTAATGAGGGATGAGTACAGTGGGGCGATGACCTCCTTTTTTCTGGATGAAAAGCCCTTAGTGATGAGGTGTGCCACATAGAAGGATTTCCTGACTGTTGTGGCGATGTGGTTATCGAAGGTGAGACCACTGTCCACCTGTGTCCCTAAGTCTCATCACACTTTTGGTGTGTAGTGTACTGTTACCTATGTGGTAATTCACGGGTACATATTTTTTCCCAAAAGGGATAACTATACATTTCTTGGCATTGAGCTTGAGCCCATGGCTCTGGCACCAGACATCTGTTTCTGTAAGATCCTTTTGTATAATATCCACATCATTTGGGGATTCAATAATGGCTCCCAGTTTGCAGTCCTCTGCACCAGAGTCCCTCAGTGTTGGCCTGTACTAAAGAGAAGTAGATGCCAAACAAGAGCAGTCCCAGGACTGAACCCTGAGGTACTCCACTTGTCACTTGTCTGGAGCTGGATTTGGAGTCTGCTACTTTTACATTGTGGGTTCTGTCAGTAAGCCAGTTGGCAACCCACTGAGTGACGTAGGGATTAATGGCCAGCTTAGTAGGTTTATCTATGATTCCAGAATGGGGGATGGCGTCGAAGGCCTTGGCGAGGTCCAGATAGGCTGTGTGGATCACCTTACTCTTGTTCATGGCTCTGGAGACTGATTCGAAGAAGTCAGTCAGGTTCAGGAGACATGGTCAGCCCTTCACGAACCCAAACTGCGTGAGGTCCAGTGTTTGAAGGTTGCCAATGTCTTTGTTTATAAGTTCCATGATAATACGTTCCATGGCCTTGCAAATCAGGCTCGTCAGACTGATGCGGCGGTAGTTCCCGGGATCCAAGGTGGATTCCCCCCTTGTGGAGTGGGATAACTGTAGCTGTGCGCCATTCAGTGGGCATGAAACCTGAGGTGAGACTATGATTAAACATGACACTTAGGTGAGGTGCCAGTTCATTTTGTAGTTGATGTAGTACCCAGCCTGGGATGTCGTTAGGTCCCATGGATGCTGTATTCGTAGCTTTGGAGAGAGCGTTTTTTTACATGTGTGGCCGTTATTACTGGAATTTGGCCATCTTTCGGTATTGAGATGGGCCCTTTAGGGGGTGAGAGGGGGGTGAAGTTTGCACTGAATCGATCTGCCAGGATATTGGCAATATCCTTGGGATCAGTATATTTAATTACTTTTCTGTTGTAGGTCAGAGCAGATCTGAGCATTGCCATTTAGATTCTTGACATAGCTATAGAATGCCTTGTGGTTGTCTTTAGAGTCTTTGGCAATTTTATTTTCGTAAATAGCTTTGGAGGATTTTATGAGGGATCTCAGCTTCTTACTGAGGCTGGTAAGGCAGTTTTTTTTGCATCCTGGGATTTTCCTCTCTTCTGCAACAGTTTCTTCCTTTTGTTGTAAAGTTTGTGGAAAGGGACCACCAGATTGGCTTCCTTTTTTTTGGAGGAGAGCGTCTTGGTTCTATTGGGGATGGCACGATTCATGCACGAGTGGATGTCCTCGTACAGTGCCTTAGTACAGGATTCAGCAGTCGAACTTTCAGTTCCTGTCTGCATGGGTGTCATGAAGTTTGTCACTTCTGACTTTAGTAGCATGAAGTTGGCTTTGAAGAATTTTTTTACGGAAGTTTCCTTACTTGGGGGGCGGAGGTGGGATGTGGATGTCAAGAGTGATTAGCTTATTGTCAGACCTGACCAACGAGAGGGTGACCATAGGTGTGGAGCATCGATTTTCCTTGTTGATAATGACCAGGTCTAGGATATTGAAGCCCCTGGTGGGACTAAGGATTAATTGATCCAGGGCGTTGGAATTTGAATTCCAAGAACCGTTGGGCAAAGGTGTTGGTACACGAGTAGTTTTTCCAGTTAATGGCAGGGTAGTTGAAATCACCCAGTGTTAGGGTGTGTGGTTGTATCTTAATATTTTCCAGTATGTTTAGAAAGGTGTAGTGAGAATCTTAGGGCATGGTGGGGGATCTGTAGCAAACTACAATTTGGATTTCAGTCTTACCTAGTGTTAGTTGCACCTGGAGAATTTCAGACGCATTGTGTTGGGCAACTAGCCTGATGGTGTGAATATCCTTGGTGAATATGGCCACAATCCACATCCCACAAGTCAGGACTGCAACAGTGAAACATGGAGAACATAGTATAGTTATGTATATTTACCATAAATGTAGATGTTCAAGTGTATTCATTATTGCAGTATTCTTTTCCCCCATAACCTACAGGGTAGGTTTGGACAAACTTTTTCTCAGGCAGGGGAGAGCCCTCTTTCCTACCTTTCCCTTTCTTAGGTTTCAGTGTTCCAGACCTTGGACGAAAGGGCTCATCGGAGGGAGCTCCTCCCTCTAGAGGGCAAGAAAAACTGAGATCATGGCACCAGCCGACTCCCCTTATACCCGAGCATACTGATGTCAGTTGAGGGCGTCTGCCAGCTGTAGGATGGGTGGGAGTTTCCTGTGATAGTCAGACCGGCCAAAGGCTTCCACAGTGGGAAATCCCACAAGTCAGGGCTGCAACAGTGAATACACTTGAGCGTCCACATTTATGGCAAGTATACACAACTGTACTTTTCTTTATGCCCCCTTATAGAAAGACATCCTAAAGTGATGAAAGCTGTAACACCAACAACAAACTGATGAAAACGACAAAGACTGTAGACTGGACTGTCAGCAGTTAAATAAATGCATACAAATCAATGCACCAAGCTGTAAAAAAAACTCAGGCGAGCCAAAAATGGTTAGCGCTTACATTTAATCCAATATTAAACTTCAGACAACACATACAGTTCATCACTTCCTTTAAATAAGACCTAAAAACATTTCATTGGCTAAGGCAATTATTTAAAGTGGTTAAGACAATTACCTAGTGATACTTCCTTAAAAATGTTTTCAATGGAGAATTTGTCACTATAAGAACATAAGGCACCATCTCTACCATAATGAAGTTAAATTATAAATACATATACAACATATAAGGACATATTTCTTAAAAATCCTTGTTTAAAATCTACTAAATATTTATTCATATAGTTATACTAAAAAAACCTTGCTATTCGATCTTTATAATTTCTTTCTTTCTAAAGCCTTTGTTTTAACACTGCAGAAATTGAGGTACATTCATTTATACCTGGCCGTTAGGCTGCTTGCAGCTGAAGCTGCCACTTTAATTTCTTTAATTCTAGTTGCAATCCCCATGGTTGTTTGTCATTTATAAGTACATGGTCAGTGACAATCAAGTAGCACTTATGGCTTGGAAATTCCATAATATGTTTAGATAAGGTATTATTTATGTTGAATTTTTTTATGGCATATTCATGCTCATAAATTCTTTGGCTAATCTTTCTCTATTTTTCCGATATAAAATGCGGTGCATGAACTGCAGTGTGCCAGGTAGACCACTGCTTTAGAGTTACAATTGTACTTTCCTTTTAACTCATACTTATAATTTCTTATAGTGAAATTATCTGTTTCTCTTGTTACACCATGTACATGCACCACATTTAAACATTCCACATTTATTATTATAGGCAATATCTTGTCCTTTCTTTAACAAATCTTTAAAGCTCAAGCCTTTTTTATATACAATGACTGGCTTGTCGCCTACATTGTCGTCTAACATATAAGGGTTATCTAACAAGATGGTCCAGTTTTTCTGGAATATGGAAGTTAAGAACTTATGATCCACACTAAAAGTAATTAAAGCTTTTGTATAGTCTTGTTTGTTTTTAACAGTATCATGTGTCACATTACTCTAATTTCTATCTTGCATAGGAGAAAGGGAAAGTTCTTCCTCTGTTGCTAAACTAATAAATTGATCATTACTACTTAAAATGGGTTTAAAAAAACCTCTCATTCTTTTACTTTATACTTCTTGAACTCAATCATCTAGTAGGTCTACTGGGTAGGCTCGTTGAATGAACATAAGTCGTAATGTATTTCATTCATGAATGAAGTCTTCCATTTTAGAAACCATTTGAGCAGCCCTAACTGAGCTTTAACCACAGATTTTTTCTGATGATACGGGTGGGAGCTGCTAAAATGCAGGAATGAGTTGGAATATGTTTGCTTCCTGTATATATTAGCAGCATATTTATTACATGTATAATCTTTAAATAAATGTACATCCAAATAAAGCATTTGTTCAATATCAATTTTCCATGTGAATTTTAAAAATGTAGTTGTAGAATTAATATATGATCGGAATTCTACCAGTAGACTCCTAGGTCCTTTCCATATTATACTTATGTCATCTTGGAACCTATGATAGGTTTTAAGGTGGGTCCTGTACTTATTATTAAATACAAAATTCTTCTCTCAATAAGCCATTATGTTATTAGCACAGGCTCCCCCGCAAGGCGAGCCCATAGCTATACCTCTCTTCTGCAAGAAACATTTATGATTAAAACTAATGAAGTTACTGTTAAGTACCAATTCAAGAAGTTCTAAATGAAGTACTGTTCTTACATGCAGTACTTTGTTGTAACAGTATTTCATTAGTCCATTCTAGCCCTCCTTCCTTGGGTATTACTGTATGTAAGTCATTGACATCTACAGTGAATAAGATGTTATCTGGATCTAACTGATCAACTTCAGTTGGTGCTATATCTGAATGTGAATCAACACTGTGTGTTTAATGAGAAGAGAAATGTGAATACAGTTTTTTCTATTATAAAAAATGTTCATGGTGATTTTAGAGTATATAATTATTCTGATATGAATGTCAATTCATGCACACCCAACTTGCTTGCAAAAGGAATGACTTTTGTACCAACAACATACTTTGGTACTTGCGTATTATCGCAACCAGATTTTCGCGATTGCGAAATTCGCATACTGGAATAAAAACAAGTGCAAAAAACAACGTACGGTGTTATTTTACATCCTTACTAATAAAGAATAGCCTTAGATTACATTCAGGAAGAAAAACAATTATACAAATCTTCCTGTTTTGCGTGCATTACATACACACGCTTAAATTCTCGCATACTGTTAAAAGTTGTTCTGCACCTTTTCTTTTATGAAAGAAAACACATGAACTAATGTTGGTTTAACTGCATGAATTTTATTCTCATGCAGTGAAATACATTTACTGAACCATTCTGGCCATATTTCCACACATGTTTAATTTCAACAGAACTAGCAGCACTTTTACAAACACTTGTTGCTGATAATAAGAACGTGATTCCTTACATCCACCAGTTCTTGCATTTTGAGCGTTACATAAAAACGATGACTATTTTTGTACCAATCGGATTTTAAATTTAAACAGTGAAGAAGGAAAATGTTCAATTGATTCCCCCAAAACACACACACACACACACACACACACACACACATACACATACACACACACACACTAACTATAACTGATTCCCCAAACGGATGCGAGCCATAAATTATTTGCTACTTTTTCCTGTGATACTGCAGCAAACTTGAAATAGTGCATCACAGAAGTAAAAACTTAAAATTGCCTGTTAAAATCATTCTGATGAATGAAATTAAACTTGACTACTGGCCATGGACATTCAGATGGCATGCTCCAGATTAAGTTCCCTTGCCTGCGCTTGTAATCAGGAAGGCAGGATCTGTCATGCAATGTAGCAGTGTGGAGTTCGCCGGCAAAATGAGACACGGCAGGCAGGACTCGAGAAATTGGCAGTTATTCCTCTCCCTGCCTAACCCCGTATGTGCCACACTATTACTTACTTGCTAACACTAGTTTCCAGCTTAATAAACCTGTTTTGTCAGTAACATTACGAATTTCGCAACCTGTGAAAATCTGGTTGCGATAATACGCAAGTACCCATACTTTAATTATACTAACACTATGATTGATTTGAGGCTGTATCTAAGAAAATTTAATTTTTCATTGTGTCATTGACCATGTACTTATAAATGACAAACAACCATGGGGATTGCAACTAGAATTAAAGGAATTAAAATGGCAGCTTCAGCTGCAAGCAGACTCATGGCCAGGTACAAATGAACAGACCTCAATTTCTGCAGTGTTAAAATTAAAGGCTTTAGAAAGAAAGAAATTATAAAGATCGAATAGCAAGGTTTTTTAGTATCACTATATGAATAAATATTTAGTAGATTTTAAACTACAAGGATTTTTAAGAAATATGTACTTATGTGTTGTATATGTATTTATAATTCAACTTTATTATGGTAGAGATGGTGCCTTGTGTTCTTATAAATAGTGACAAATTCTCCATTGAAAATGTTTTTAAGGAAGTATCACTTTAAGTAACTGTCTTAACCACTTTAAATAATTGTCTTAACCAATGAAATGTTTTTAGGTCTTATTTAAAGGAAGTGATGAACTGTATGTGTTGTCTGAAGAACTTTAATAGTGGATTAAACGAAAGCGCTAACCATTTTTGGCTCGCATGAGTTTTTTTACTGCTTGGTGCATTGATTTGTATGCATTTATTTAACTGCTGACAGTCCGGTCTACAGTCTTTGTCATGGACATCCTAAAGTGTCCAGAGAAAATGGACAAGTTAATGTAGGGAGTAAAGCAGCTTTTTTTTTTTTTTGTCGCCAGTTAAGTATGGCAGAAATTAAGACATCCAGCCCCAGATCTTTCTTCAGCAAAAAATTCAAGCAAGGTCAACAAAAATCTAATAAGCAGTAATATAAAAAGAAATCCCAAGGGAATCCAAGAGAAAAGTGAAGGAGAATGGCCCTCAGTGCTACTTCCAGACCCAAAAAGTGCATAACTACCCTAGACCCAAAAAGTGCATAACTACCTAGGCATTCTCTCTACTCCCCACCTTGGTTAGCATCTGAAAGTAGCAGCCTCTCTCTCTTTCCCTGCATTTATGGAAACAAATAACTACAGATTGTTGGGTACTAAGAATAATTCAAAAGGCCTAACATTGCAATGGGAATCCATTGCTCCATCAGTAGTTGCCTTCTGCAGATTTCAGTAAATCTATACGTACCCTTACTTGGACGATTGCCTCATCTTAGCAGATTGCACTGACACACAGGTGTCCCTGCTTTTTAACGTAAAACCCTTCTGAAAACCTTGTTGCAAACTAAACCTGGAAAAATCATGTCTAGTTTCATCTCACAGGTTAACATTTCTAGGATGCTTTTTAGATACCTCTCTCATGATGGCTTACCTACCTTCCAGAAAAGGTTTCTTGTTACCATCTACAGTTTATGGATCTGGCTTAGCAGTCCACTTCCATAACAAGGGAAGTCCAGAGAATTTCTGGCTTCATGTTGTCAGCAGTTCTCGTTGTCCATTTAGCCAGACTTCAAATGAGAAAGATTCAGTGGTTCCACAAATTGTTTTGGATTGCACGTTAGCACCCTCTGTCCTTTCTTGTACAAGTTTGAAGTTTCATCAAGAAAGAAAATCAGATTCAGCTTAATCTGTCTCCTCCTTTCCCCTCCCATTCCAAATCCTTCTGTAACAATAGATGCCTCAGACTTTGCCTTGGGAGTGGTGTCCAAAGAGATCAATGTTCAGGAATTTGGAATCCCTGTTTCATGAGAAAAATGTATAAATGTCATGAAAATGATGACTCTGATAAAAGCATTAAAAGCTTTGAATCAATTGTGGACTCCAGGACCACTTCTGGTGAATACAGACTGCATCACATCTTGTGGTACATAAACCAATGAAAACCATCTCTTACCCCCCCCCCCCCCCCATACACATTGTACATGATTGCTTGGGAGGTGTAATCTCAGCACAGTCTCCCTAGGCAACCTAAATCCCAAAAGAACACTTAAAGCCATTAGTGATGTTTGCCGTTTGAACAGAACACTGAATGCAGACTCACTGAGCTAGATCTAGGACACCTAGAGGTTTTCCAGAAAATTGGCCACCTGTGGGAAACTTCTCCGGTAGAGCTGTTAGTCTCCAGTCATAACAGACACTTGCCCCTTGTCATGTACCTGAGCAATGGCAACTACTAAAAAAAATAAAAAAATTCTCAGAGTGAACCTACTCACATAGGATAAAGGATCTCCTATCCACACCAACATTCAGAAACCTACACCTTGACTAGTGATCCCATTCAGGGACCTCTTTACAGAGGATGTGTAGCAGGTATTCAAGAAGACTGGAAAACCTGTTACAAGAAAATCAAATTTAGCTAAATGGAAGAGATTTTCTAGTTGATGCCGTAGTGGACACCAAAGCCCAATGTAGGCAGAGGCTCCTCTGCTACTCTAGTACCTGTGTAAATTGCTCAGATCTGACCTGCCTTAAGTACATTTTTTTGTCCTTTGCATCAGATCTGCCATTGGAATCCTTCCTTTCTTCTTTCCATGCCAAACAATTTTTGAAAAGGGTTTCACATATAAACTCACCTAGGGAACAGGCATCTCCATTCTGGGATTTTAATTTTGTATTGGAGAAGCTGACTTTGTGTCCATTTGAACTTGCAGCTGGTACTTCCCTGAAGTTCCTTGCCTGAAAGAGAGCTTTACAGATTTCTTTGACTTTGAGTAGAAGAATATCTGAGATGCAACAAGCAGGCATGTCTGTTCAGCCCTATTTAGTTTTTCATAATGATAACGTGACTTTTGGAACAAATCCCTCATTTATGCCGAAAGTGGTTTCTGAACTTACTTTGAATTAGTCTATTTATCTTTTTTCCCCAATGGGCGGCCATGGTGGTGTAGCGGTTAGCATTGCCGCCTCACAGCAAGAGGTTCTCCAGTTCAATTCTCGGCTGGGGTGCCTTATGTGCGGAGTCTGCATGTTCTCCCTGTGGTCGCGTGGGTTTCCTGTGGGTGGTCTGATTTCCTCCCACATCCCAAAGACATGCTGTAGGTGGATTGGAGACTCTAAATTGGCCCTAGGTGTGAGTGTGTGCATGTGTGTGCCTTCTGTGGAAGATTGGGCGCCAGGCTGGCAACTCGACACTGTAAAACTCCACTGCCAATCATGAGCGGACAGGTATCCGCTGTGGCGACCCCTAACTGGGAAAAAGCCGAAAGAAGAAGATCTTTTTTCCCCAACCCTAAAAACCAACAATGAAAGAATTCTGCATTTTCTGGAAGTTCACAGACAGCTCAAATACCACCTGGATATGTTAAAAGATTTCAGGTTGTCAGTCAAACTTATTTCCTATGAAGGTAAGAAAAAAAAAAGAATCCAAGAAGGCAGTCTCCAGATGGTTGTTGCAGGCTATTTGATTTGCTATTGTCACTATGAGAAAAGTCCCTAAGCCATGGTGGTGCAGCGGTAGCGTTGTCGCATCACAGCAAGAGGTTCTTCCGTTCAATTCTCAGCTGGAGAGCCTTCTGTGTGGAGTCTGCATGTCCTCCCCATGGTCGAGTGGCCTTCAAAAGACATGCGTGAATGGGTGTGCCTTCGTTGAAGGTTGGGCGGTCAAGCTGGCACCTTAGCACTGTAAAAATCTACTGCCAATCATTAGCGGACCGGAGTTCTGCTGTGGCAACCCCTAACCGGGAAAAGCGGAAAGACGAACAACAACAACTATGGGAAAAGTCCCTCCCCCACCCTCAAGAATGTTAAGGCATGCTTCACTAGAGCCATGACTACTTCTGGAGCTTTTTTTGGAAAGGGATGTACCCTGTAGTTATTCTAGAGGTGGCAACTTGGTCCTCATTGCACATTTTCACGAAGTACTACAAAACTGACCCTTTTTTAAGAACTAGAACAAGATTTGCTTGCTTTTTTTCTCCAGGATCTTCTGGACTCTGGTTCTTCAGCTCCCATATAGCTTTACACTACTACAACAGTGATCTAATGATGAACATAGTACAATCGTGTGAGTAAACTTACCATAACAGTAGCTGTTTGAATACATGACTGTTGCCGTACTGTGTATCACTATATATTATGCTGTTTATCTTGGTTATTTCCCCTGGCTAGGATAAGGTCCCAGTCACCTTTGTCCCAATTTTTCTGCAATGATGTAAGATTATTCATTTTGTTTTGTTTTTTAAGTTTTGATATATCTGGATATAACCTCCCCTTTTTGAGGGCAAGAAAGCTGTGAATTTTGGCACCCAAGTATCCATTTCATACCAGCACGCTCTTGTATTTCATATGATGTACTATGCATGATGAAAACACCCATAAGTTTTTGAATACTGTTTGGATGTCTGATATCCTTGGCA
Organism: Protopterus annectens; assembly: GCF_019279795.1. NCBI lineage: Eukaryota > Metazoa > Chordata > Ceratodontiformes > Protopteridae > Protopterus > Protopterus annectens. The sequence goes on from NC_056727.1 coordinate 539,363,610, forward strand.
GAATGCATTCTGTGTAGGTTTATGTGACTAATCATAATCTATTTGAGAATTGTCTTTTACTGTGTGTTTAGTTACAGTTTTACTTTCTCCTTACTAGAACAGCTATTCAGTCAGTAGAGAGGCACCATAACTTCCTATGATGTTGCTCTGGAGAAAAAAGACGTGCTCCTTGATTGCTCTGGAAATTGGTATTTGAAAATGTAATATTTCAAGCCTTATGGAGAGACCTCCTGTTGAAGAAGTAGAGAATAGGTTTTCATGACTTTAGACCAGTGTGTGCGTGCGTGTGTACGCATTGGGGAGGGGGTGCATGTTGGGCAAAAAGGAAGGAAAGCAAGCCTGTGGAGAAATTGGGTATGTTTACAGAGAGAGTCCACCATCATCATCTTCTTTCGGCTGTTCCCATTAGGGGTTGCCACAGCGGATCACCTGTTTCCATTTCTTCCTGTCCTCTGCATCTTGCTCTGTCACACCAACCACCTACATGTCCTCTCTTACCACATCCATAAACCTCATCTTAGGCCTTCCTCTTTTCCTGTTACCTGGTAGCTTCATCCTTAGCATCTTTTTCCCAATATACTCAGCATCCCTCCTCAGCACATGTCCAAACCATCGTAATCTTGCCTCTCTGGCTTTGTCTCCAAACCTTCCAACCCTCTAATATACTTATTCCTAATCCTGTTCAACCTCGTCACACCCAGTGCAAATCTTAACATCTTTAACTCTGCCATGTCCAGCTCAAACTCCTGCCTTTTTGTCAGTGCCACTGTCTCCAACCCATATAACATAGCTGGTCTCACTACCCTCTTGTAGACCTTCCCTTTCACTCTTACAGGTACTCGTCTATCACAAATCACTCCTGACACTCTTCTCCACCCACTCCATCCTGCCTGTACTCTCTTCTTCACCTCTCTTCCACACTCACCGTTACTCTGAACTATTGACCCCAAGTATTTAAACTCATCCACCTTCGCCACCCCTACTCCTTGCATTCTCACCATTCCTCTATCCTCCCTCTCATTCACACACATATATTCTGTCTTTGTCCTGCTGGCCTTCATTCCTCTTCTCTCTAGAGCATATCTCCATCTCTCCAGGGTCTCCTCCACCTGTTCCCTACTCTCACTACAGATCACAATAGTCCATAATGGTTAGCAATGAGCAGAAGCCTAAATTTTCACACTAAACAAAAGGATGCATACAAATTGATAATGGTAGATGCTGTCTTGGTTGGTTTAAGAGAGACCTTTACAAGTGAGATTAAAATAGTCAACACACAGCTGGCGGAATGTGTCGCAGAACCAAAGGTGAATGAGTCGGAAGTGGTAGATACTATAAATTCTGATGTACTGGTGTCATCTAGGAGTCATGAAAGGAGTATTTAGATTTAAAAGAGAAATGCAATTTCTTGTTGAATAAAGTAGAAATGTTGGAGGAAAAGCAGGTGGATGTGCAAGTCATTAGGAAGAATATTCCAGTCATAAGGTACCACAAAAAGTGGAAGGCTTGGACTGTGTGTTCCTGTTGTACAAAATAATTTGGCAAGTTGGACTGTGCTGCATTCTGCAGCACAGATTAAAGTGGAGCAGGCTGCATCACTCAGGCTAGAAACGTTAAGCAACCAAGACTTGCATAGATGAGGGGTTGAGACATTTAGACTGAAAGACCAAGTCTCCTCCTTACGAAAGCGACAAGAAAAAACACAAAAGTTAAAGGGGTATGAGTTTATTTACTTTTTGAGTAAAGAATGAGATTTTTCAATGCCTTTCTTACAAGAAAGCGGAGGGTGCAGTTTTGGGATGACATTGAAGGAATACAGTGTTACGAAGCTTAAACTGTTTTCTTTCTTCCTGTGTTCCAGATGTGATTCTGTAATGGCTGCATGATATTTACTGGTAAAAAAAAAGAGGAAGTTTGAATCATTAAGTGTGTATGAACCCCCCAAGGAGGTCAAAGGGAATGAGGAAAGGACTAGGGCAGTGGGAACAAGTTTGGATTGCAGCACAGCGTATGTTATCACAATAAAAACAATCTTTGCAGTAGAAAGAAGAGCTTGGAACATTTACAGCTTGAATGTGGAAAAAAAAAATTGGCAACTAATTTCTGTAAGAATGCTAGATCTGGACGTCAAAAATGAACTGTTGTAACTGCAGCAATTACATTGAAATTTCCTTTTCTTTATGTTGCTGAAAGTAATACGCAGTGGTTGAGTTTGGCAAAGAATCGTTGCCTTCTTGTTTGAAAGCTTGTTTGTCTTAATAGGGTGGTGGTGGAGCACATCTATGAAGCTGCCAGTGGGATTGCAATTAACCTGAGATGCGTGGGTTGAAGCGAGGGATCTTGCTCATTACTTGTAGATTTGGGTAGTTTAAGGTGGAAATCATGGAGGTTAATAGGTAAAGCAATGTGGGATTTTTAATTAAAATCAAATACCAAATTACACATTTAAATATATGCGTATTTAATGTTTGAAATATACTATTGATGGGCACAGATGGAGGGGTTAAAGTTAGCACAGCACTAGCAGTTGGAGTTGTCATATAAGTATACAGTCAGAGTATGTCTGTAAAATTTGGTACATGCTAAAATTATATTTTTTAAAAAATGTTACTTGAATAAAGTTTGGTTTGCAAGTTGTCATTAAGTTATACTGTATGATCCTTTTGAAGGCAATGATATTTCCTGGTACAAGAAAACTGGTATAATTGTAAATAAAGCTGGTCTGTAGAGGGTATAAAATATATGGGGGTAGAGGCTATTGGATAGATAGGTTACTGTGCTGTTCTGTGTTGTCTAACTTGTTTTGTTTCCACCTCAGTGTTCTTAATATGGAGAAAGAAAAGGACAAAGTTTTAAAAAGTGTGTGGATTGTGGCCACAGGCTGTCTTCCTAGGATGTAAAAGATCAGTGCATCTGCTGTTTCGGCACATCAGATCTTGACATCGAGTACAGTATTTATGCTGGTTTGGGCTTGGGCAATTAGAGTGCCGGGCAAAGAGGGCCAGTTGCCTTCAACAGTGGCTTCTGCTTCTTCCCCTTCCTCTTCACCCATGAAGAAGTCTGACAAGGGTGATAAGTGGCTGGGCAAAGAAAAAGATAAGGACCCAACGATACAGGAAAAGGACAGGGGGAGCCGCAAGCAAGTGGCTGTCAGCCCTTATGATCAGCCTCAACCAAAGATCCAGTGATCTTCAATGTCTCAGTCTGTGTCTGCTCAAGGGTTAGGGCCCTTCTCTGGAAGCCAATTCCCTTATGGTGCCATCTTCAGAAAAACTAGTGTTCCCTGGTCTGTGTGTCCCCGGTCCCTTTTTAGTCAAGGGTGGGCCTGGTTCTGGTAGGTTGCATTCCCCCTTCTCTCCAATTACTGTGATGGAGTTTTTGCCAGAGTCGTCTCTGTGTCCACTTCAGATCTGAACTTCTCTGGTTCAGATTATTAGACCTTAGTACTGGAAGTAGGATTTCAAAGCCTTTTTTGGTGGCCTTATTGGCTTGGCTTGTGTCTCTGCTCAGTTGGGAGTTTGCAGTCGTCTTATTTGGAGCAGTTGATATGCTTCTTCTTGCCGGCTCAAATTCACTTAAGGTGGCTTCCTGCCACCACAGCCCCAGGGCCACAGAGTTTGACTCCTTCCTTCACTTTCTTCCCCCAGGCCCTTTGGCTCCGGGGCTTACAAATCTGGTCACTTTGTCATCACTGAGGTTGGCTCTGATGGCTTGGCTGCTTGAGAGACTGAACCCTTCCTCTTCTTCTCAACTCCAGCTATGTCAAAGCAGGGGGTGCTCAGCAGCCAAGAATTTGCAGCTGTGGTTCCTTGGTTGGGGTCCGACCATCTGACTTTTGGAGTTGTCCATTCCCCTTGGAGCCTCTGTACTTGACATTTTGGCTCTGGTCTCTGTGTTTGAGCAAGTCAAGTTGGCCATTGAGGCTGGCATCTAACTTGGGTCCTCTGTTCTGAGGAGTGTTGGTTCTGGCCATCTCACCTTGGCTTTTGCATTCAGTGTAGTGGAAAGGACTTTCTCAACGTTGGAGACAGTGGTTGGCAATCCTTCCCATCTGTGACTGGACTTTTGCAGACTTGCATCTGTTAGTTCTGGGACAGCCCACACCTCCACGCCTCTGGTCACCCTGCAACCAGGGCCCCTTCCTTTTCTTCATCCCTGTGGTCTTTACAGTCCAGGAGGGCCACAAGAAGAGCTGTTGCAAGAGGAAGCAGAGTCCACTGAGGAATCTCTCAGGGTACTGACTTTTGTAGAAGGAGAGTGTTCCCTTAAGTCCCCTTGCGACAACCCCCCCCCCCCGGCGATCTTATGGAGTTACTTTGCCAGTGTAGAGGCTGGACCACCAAAACCTCATCTCTGGAGGAGTCGATGTTTTCATAGATCTTTGGTGTGGGCCCGTCGACGTACTGGGTGGTTCACCCTTTGGACATGCCACATTCAGGCATCATTGATAAACTCTCACAGTTGAATGTCACCCCGTATGTTGTCAGGTGGGTTGTTAATTTTCTCACCGACAGGTCACACTCAGTCAAATTTGGGGACTTTACCTCAACCAGCAGACCTATCACCAGTGGGTTTCCACAGGGGTCATTGCTGGGCCCCCTGTTTGGAATAAACTTCACAGAAGTTCAGGCCAAAACAGAGGGGCTGCAGCAGACTAAGTTTGCTGACAGCTGCAGATTAGGTGCAATCATTGAATCCCCAAATGATGTCAATATACTTCAGGAGGGACTTAGACAAACCAGCGCTTGGTACAAAAGCCATGAACTGAAACTCAGTGCAAAAAAATGCATTATTATCCCCTTCGGTAAAAATTATATCCCTGCAGACTGTCATATAAATAATAAGACCCTAAGAAACAACTCAGTAGTGAGAGACTTGGGAACCCAAGTTGACTGTAGCCTAAACTTTGACCACCATGTATGTCTACTTTGGTAAGGAAGGCATTCTACATTGCACACATCACTAGCAGAGGCATTGCCTCAAGAGTGAAAGAGGTCATTACCCCCCTATACTCGGCTCTCATCAGGCCAGTAATTGAGCACAATGCTCCCTTTGGTATGCACCTTACCAGGCACCTGCAGCAACTTGAGAGACCTCAGAGATTTCTAACCAAGAAAATTCAGGGTCTCCTGCACATCATACGTTGACAGACCGAGGTCACTCTCACTGCACTCAGTAGCATACAGACTACTAAGAGGAGACTTGTGCCTGGCGTACAGAGCAAGCTTGGATCCAAACCTAATGGAAATGCTGCACATCTGCAAGTCAAATGGGACAAGGGTCAACGGCTCCAGGGACCATAACCTGGCCTGAGATATAAATAGGACCTGCTGGAGAGACAGATATGTCTCTCAGAGGTTGCCACTCCTGGTGAATAGGCTACCAATTCACATCAAACAAAGCCCCTCTATGACCCTGTTTAAGTGTAGCCTGGATCACTGGATGGAAAACCGTAAATTCCTGCCTGGGAGTTCACCTATGACTCTCCTAGATATAGGCTGTCATTGCTAACTAAGATCTCTCATTTAGGCAAGATCCTTTATATTGGGTTTTTCTAGTATTATACTGGGGACATGCTGCTAGGCTTTATAATGACCTTCAGTTCAATAGCCCAGTAACCACCTATGAACCTGTTATAGTGTTACATTTGTGTTGTTATTCTGTATGCCAAGCATTATACACTTTGCCAGGAATATTATCCTGTTCCAATTTTCTTTTGTTACTTTTTATTTGAATATAAAAATTCATCCCTGGTTTGGCACCTGTGTCGCTAATGGACACAGTCTGTAAATGGTTAATTTCCCTGGCCCCTGCTTGTAAGTGTTTCACTTCCCAAGCCCCTGCTTACACTTATCAAGGGAACTCGAACTTGTTAGAGATTTGGGATGCATGGCTAGGCTTAAAAAGGCTGTAGTGGTCGTTAGCCTAGTAAACACCCAAACATCCATAAACCTATGAACACATGATCTGGTATCCTGGAGGCCATGGAGAGAACTAGATGTGGTGGAACCAATCCCTAGAAAATCTGATAGTCTTAACAGCTCCTAAGGACCAGCCGCATTGGAGTAAGGGGTCCAGAGATTATGCCATTGTGGTAGCGGCCACCAGCAAAAACAGCAAAAAAGATATTTCAGAAGAGAGTTCCTTGGCCCATCCCCTAGGTAGGGAGTCCAGGACTTTTAACCATTTAGGAAAGCACTGCAGTGCCTCAGCAACCTTTGCACTAAGAACTCTAAATTATTTGGCTCATTTGACAAGACATCACCATGACCTGGTGTCTGAAGTGTCTAAGATAGTGAAGACACAACAGGCCCTGGAGATGCAGAGGACTCTCGATGTGCAGTTGTCAACTATGCAGTCTGTCAATACCATGTCTATGCATCTGCTGTCCAATGCAGCCAGTGGCTATGCGTATACGTTCCTGGATGTGGTTATGTAACTTTGCAGACTGCTTTAAGATGTCTTTTGTCAATTTGGTTTCTCTTTTTGACCCAAAGGTCAAGGACACCAAGTAGAAATGAGCAGGACCAAAAGACACTGTCTGCCATCTGAGTGTACTTTGTGCACCCCCCCCTCCCAGTGGTCTTTCTCCAGGAACCAGAAGGGAGGCAAGTCTCTCTCTTTCACAAATCCTGCTGTCTTGTCAGGAGTCTTCTGGTGAAGATGCCCCTCATTACTTGTGTTATGTATATCAGCCTTTATTGTGTAGATGTTAAGTTGTCAATCTCGCTGGATGGGTTCACTTGCTTTAGCTCGAGAACTCCTTTTACCAGCTCGAGGCAACCCTATATCCCATGATGCAGATCTAAAGAGGTCTCCTTTGCCAGCTGAGGTAAGTTTTTCTTGTTAAAGAAGAAAAGTTCAGTTAGGGTTTAGTTTTTCCCTTTAGTGTTAGATTAGCCTGTACTTAGTTACAGCCCACCCTATTCCCTTCCTTTTAAACTTTTATAATAGTTTTCAGTTTAAAGTTTTAGTCAGGCCTAGTTCCCCAAGTTATTCCCTTCCTGTGTGTCTGTGTAGGGATTGTTGTGTGTTTGTGGGGACTGTTTGTGTCTATCCTTTTTAGGATGTCTAGAGAAGGCAAGAAGTGTGACCAGTGCTGTCAGAAAATGTCCCTGACAGACGGTCACACTTCTTGTGTGTATTGCCTGGTTTGCACCTGCAGGACTCGTCATGCTTTTAGCCAGAGAGTCCTGCAGGAAAGGAGGAACAAATTAATCCTCCGAGGTTTACTTAAACCTGAAGGTTCTCCTCCTAAGCCAGGGGCAGGAAAACCTCTTAAGCCACCAAGGTTCAGGCTACAGTGTTCAAGCCTCCTCATACTTCTTCTGTTAGAGTAGTGGGTTCTCAGATACCCTGACTAGCCGACACTTTATCCAGCTGCGGAGCCGAGATATCCTCGGCTCCTTCTGGGGTACAAGGGACTTCCCCGATGGCTTTCAACGTAAGAGATCCCGGTCCCTCTTTGTCGGAGCGGAGCCATCGGAGCCGATCTTCGAGATCTTCCAGGCTGTCTGACCACGATTTGGAGAGGGTGGTAAGCAGGCTGTTGAAGTCTCAGGCACTGGCCCAAATGCTCCATAGCCCGCCTCAACAGACTGAGATTCCTCCTCCGACTCCACACCAGAGTTCGAGCCGATGCCGGAGCCGATACATCCAATCTCCTCCTTGAGACCTTCCTTGGAGGGATCTGAGCCTACCATTCCTGTTTCTTCGAGCGGGTGTGTTCAGGTCTCCCGGGAGAGGAGCCTTTGAGGTGATGAGGAGTGTCCTGGCCTCTGAGCCTGGTCAACGGTCTATCCCTCTAGCTCCTCCCTCATCAGTGCCTGCAGATGCCTCTTGCCAGCCTCTTGCTCTCAGGCCCAGGGATCCATCGCCCCAGGTTTCCCTCTCCTCTTCCGAGGTTTCTCCTGACCCTGCAGGGGAACCCCGGAAGAGGACGTAAGAGGAAACACACAGACTCCCCTGAGTCTACTACATCTGATACCGACTTAGATGAGTCGGAGGGTTCTGAGGATGTCTCATTTTCAGACATCCTTGAGCTCCTCAAACAGAGGGGAATTGGCCTCCATTGACCCCTCCGAGGATGAGTCGGTATACCTGGAGGCTTTTCCACCTCCTGGCACCCACTCATGCAGGTAGTGGCCCAGATTCTGTGGAACCTGTCCCCAGGAGACCATCCAAGTTCATCACAGCCCCTTCGGATAAACAGTTCCTGTCCAAAGGTGTGTCTGTGGATGCTATGGTGGCACTAAGAAGGAACTGGCGGATCCTTCAGTACCTGTCCATCCTCCTAATAAGGATTCTAGGACCATGGACAGGTATGGAAAGCGGATGTTTTGAATTACCTTTGTCACTTCACCAGGCTTCAACGAGATATTCTCAAGGAACTGGGAGAAGTAGTCCAGGATCCTTCTGCTGCTGGGGCTCAGGAAAAGATTGCCTCACAGCTTGCTATCCTGAATTCCATATCTAACTCCTCCATGTGGCTCATATCTTATGCGGCCGATGGAGCCCTTCACCAACACCCCTTTGACAGTTCGGTTCGACCTCAGGTGAAGGATACTTTGACCAGATGTGAGCAGGACGGTAAAACTCTTTCTGCCGTTGGAGTCCAGTTTTCCACTCCTTCTAGACCATATCCCAAGGGTCAGAAGGGGAAAGCCCAAGGAGCTACACCGACACACGTCAGAGGCAGAGGGTCAGAACCAGGGCAACAAGGAGTCTCTTCCTGAGAAGCCCTTTCAGCATCCCTACTGTCCACCCTTGGAGGCAGTCGGGGAAGAATTTCGCTGTACCCAGTAGCCTGGCAATCCCTATCACAAGAGAAGTGGGTACAGTCGATCATATCCGAGGGTTACAAAATCCACAATCCCTTCCAGACATATCTCACCCGGTCAAAGGGATTTGGCAAGACAGGAAGTTTCAAAACTCCTGGAAAAGAGCCATCCAAACAGTGCCGCAGACCAAGTAGGATCCGGCTTCTACTCAAGATTCTTTTGGTCCCCAAAAGGACGGGAGATTGGAGACCAATACTAGACCTAAGCAGACTAAACAAGTCTGTCAAAAGGCAAGATTCCGGATGGTCACGCTGTAATCCATTCTGCCCTTTCTGGGCAAGGACAACTGATGTGCTCTATAGACCTTCAAGATATCACATAAAGATTCACAGACGCTCCAGAAGGTTTCTCCGCTGGCTGGGAGCCAGTCATTACCAATTCAGAGCACTGCCCTTTGGCCTCACTTCAGCCCCCAGAGTGTTCACCAAATGCATGGCAGTGGTCACAGCTCACCTGAGACGCCGAGATTCCAGGTGTTTCCTTATTTGGACGACTGGCTCCTCTCCGCCACCTCCAAGCATCAGCTTCTTCGTCCAGAGACTACACCCTACAGCTTTGCAAGAGTCTAGGAATTTCAAAATCCTCTCTGCTGCCTTGCCAATCTATCACCTTTATAGGCAGAGTTAACATAGTCAAAATGTTAGCCAGGCTAACAGATCAAAGGATTCTGGACATCCAGAAATTTGTTCAGCTTCTGTTACAAAGCAACAAGATCAAAGCCAGGTTTGTCTTGAAAGTTCTAGGCCTAATGGCTGCGGCCATTGTTCTTCTTCCACTGGCTCTCCTGCAGTGGATGTTATTCACGCAGTGGTCGGATCTGCCCATGAGACACGAAATCTTGGTAACACAGTCGTGCAGGGCTCATCTACGATGGTGGATATCTTCCCTCTTCTTCATCAGTTTTGTTCCCCTCCTCCAGTTGCCACAGTCACCACGGATGCCTCTCTGATCGGGTGGGGGCATTATCAGGGCAGGATGGTCCACGGACGGCAACCCATAGAATACCACCTGCACATAAATGTCCTGGAGATGAGAGCAGTGCTTTTAACGCTGCAAGCCCACTTTCTTCCCACAGGGACTATTGCAGTACAGACGGACAACATGTCCGTGGTCTGGTACATCAACAAACAGGGCGGAACCAGGTCCTATCCCTTATGTCGAGAAGCTCTCAGACTTTGGCAAATCTCTTCTCAGCGGTTTCTGTTAGCAACGCAGGTCCAACCTATTGGCGGACAGGCTAAGCAGATCTATTCTGATGCCTCACGAGTGGTCTCTCAATCAATCTGTAGTGGATCAGATTTTTCTGAAGTGGGGCACCCTTGTTGCGATCTTTCGCTACCCTCAAAACAGCAAGTGCCCAGATTACTTCACACTATTTCCTCTTCCAGGCCAACCCTTGAAAGACTCTCTAACCCAGGATTGGCCTCGGGACTTCTTTATGCTTTTCCTCCCTTTCCATTGATTCCACAAGTCATTCAGAAAGCCACCGCTTTGAGAGCCAAATTGATCCTCATTGCTCCATATTGGCCTCGACAAATTTGGTTTCCGCTCTACATCATCATCTTCTGGTGCAGCCCTGGCATCTGGACCCAGTTCCGGATCTTTTGATCCACCAGTCGGGTCAGCAGCACCGGCCATTCATTCTCTCAGCCTCACTGCTTGGTTGCTCCACTTCCTTCCCTAGCCAGGCTACCAATGATTTCTGACTCAGTCAGAGACATTTTAGTGTCTTCTTTAAAGTCGACAACTAGAACTGTTTATGCTAGCAAGATTTGGGCAAACGCCAGAAATATTGATCCTTTTACCGCTCCTGTACATTCTGTTTTGGATTTCCTGGCGGAGGTTTTTCATTCGGGATCTTCGTCATCTACAGTCAAAGTACAACTGGCTGCTATTTCCAAGTATCATGTTGGCTTGCATGACAGTAACGTCATGTCTCATAGGTTATGCAAGGCCTTTTTAAGAGGAGTTTTTCTCCTAAAACCGCCTGTGAAACATCCTCCTCCGCAATGGGATCTAAACTTAATGTTGGCATCCCTAATTCTACCTCCTTTCGAACCACGTGTTCTTTAAAGTTATTGACGTGGAAAACTATATTTTTGCTGGCTGTTACTTCTGCAAGAAGAGTTTCTGAGATTCAGGCCCTCTGTATTCGTTCACCTTATCTGGTTTTTCATAAGGATAGGGTTTACCGCCAGAACTAACCCTTCCTTTCTTCCCAAGGTTGTATCTCAAACCAATATTAACCAGTCTATTGATCTACCAGTTTTCTTTCCTAACTATTCTGACAGAGCTGAACAGAAGCTGCATTTTTGGATGTTCATCGTCAGCTCAGGTACTACTTGCATAGGACTAAACAAATTAGAAAATCAGACCAATTGTTTGTCTCCTATGCAGAAAACAGGTTAGGTCTTCCAGTTTCTAAAGTGACCTTATCTAGATGGTTGACTTCCACCATTTCCTATGTGTACTCTCTAAGGGCAAACAACTATCTTCTAAGCCAAAAGCACATTCACCAGGAGTCTATCCACTTCTGTAGCCTTTCAGGATAGACTTCCCATTGACACTATTCAGCAGCTACTTGGGCCACGCCATACCTTTGTGTCTCATTACAAGTTGGATTTGGCCTCCAGAGATAGGGCCAGTTTTGGTTCCACAGTTCTCAAGAGTCTGTTCCATTGAGCCACCCGGGATACAGGTGCTAGGTCCCATCCAGCAAGAATGAGATTGACAACTTAACATTTAGAAGTTATGTACCTACCATAACGCTCCATGTTAGTTGTCTTCTCCCTCCCTCCTTCCCCTGGCCTGGACAGATCTTGGAGAGTTCCTATTAGATTGCTTCCTCTGGAGCATTGTTATGAGGACTTCTTTTAGGAACCATGGTTCCTAATTATGTTAGGATAGTCTTTAGCAGGGTCAGTTAGCTGCCAAACGAGATCTGAGGTAATTTGCATCATGGGATATAGGGTTGCCTCGAGCTGGTAAAAGGAGAACCCATCCAGCAAGAAAGAAGGCGAGAGAAGACAACTAACATGGAACGTTATGGTAGGTACATAACTTCTAATTATAATGTATCCCATCAAATTAGGTAATCATAAACCACCTTATTATATTAGTTTCATTTTAAATTCTGTTAATTTTTTTTTGGAGTTTAACATTCTTGGCTAGGGTCAGTTTGAAAAATATTCTCTTTCCATTCACTGATTTCAGAAGGAATTGCATCTAGCTATTTAGTGGGAGGAGCTGAGAAATGCGATTTCTTATATAACTGCAAGTGCTATGAGGGTACTGCTCGTGTGCGACTGCATTAACATTTTCCCTCTCACGTGCCCAGTCCCTGTTTGATTTCAGACTTGGTTTTTGAATTACCAACTCTTACTGTTTCCCATCTCATCCTTTCATTCTACTGGGTACTGAAATATCAAACTGGAAGAGTTCTCCCCTTAGACTCTTAAACGTTTGAGTTAGCCTCTGTTTCACAATAACACTCTGCACACATTGCAATACTGTGGGTATTAATCCATTTTTCATCTCACTTTTAACATCTGTAATGTCTGGGATTGGACTGCCAGTCACTGGAGAGCCTAAGGACTGCTTCTCTGGAATCATTGTGGGATTAGTGATTCCATTTTGCTCCTGGTGAGAGAAGGGGTAGAGAGAGATTATTTATTAGCCTTCCTAGAGGTTACCAGTTACTAATTGCTTCTTAGGAGCCATTTTAGGATTATTGCCATTGCTTTACTTTTGATGAACAAATGAGCAAATGGGCATTGATTCTATTTGTCTCTGAACTGTCAGTATGTGTGGGGCTTCACTTAGTATCTGATTGTAGTTTTGGTGAGAACCTTTTCAGGGCCTTGGTGCAGCTTGGCTGTCAATTGCATCCAGCTACTATAGGCCCTACCAAGGGTATCTACCAGGTGAAGACTATAGCAAGTGTACCGAACCCACCAACATCTGGGTTAATCTACTTCTTAGGAAGCAGTTTGGGATTAATGCTGATCTTGCTTCTGATGAGAGAAGGAACTAAAGAGCACTGATTCTTGGGTGCACGTAGCTGTGTTGAGACCAGTACTGTCTCCATTACCAGACAGAATGCACTTGCAGTAGTCATGTCCAAACCTCATAGGTGCTATTCTGTCATCAGCCCACATTAGCAAGCTCCCAAAACTGTGGAATTGCACTTTTCAGCTGTTACAGAGGTGCATGTCTTCAAGGGTAGGCAGAGCCAGTTGACTCGGTCAACACTTTACAGACCTATTGTGTGCCAGTACCCTAGGATGCAAATGAACATGTGCAAGAGTCAGGATTTAAAAATCTGAGGGTGGTGGAGAAACAATGGCTGCCTTAATGAATGCTTCTCTGTTTCCCCTTGCCTAGGTAAGGGAGATGACTAGATTAACTGGTCATAGTGTGCTGAAGGTTGGCATACAGTGGGGCGAGAAAGAATGCCAAAAAATAAGGTTGAAAGGAAGTGTCTTTCTTTTCTTAATGTACAAAGGCAGCTAATATAATTGGATAAAATAAGAAACAAGGAAAACTGATTACTTTGTGTCAAGGTATGGAGGGCAACACCACTGCTTTTACTGAAGTGTAGACATGTACACTTTTAAGATGCTATTGTGACGTTTCCTTTGGTGATGTTTGTTCATGATGTATTATGCTGTACAAGACCAATTTATCTAGCTGTCTTGACCTGAAATTTATAAAATAATATGACAACATTATACAGATACTGACATAAGTACTACCAGGTTAAAATCATAATGGCTATTGAAACTGACAGACTGCAATGTTTGTAAAATGTTTATATTAAAATTATTTTGAGTATCGGGCATAAAAGTTTACAAAAATATCAAGTACATAATGTTGCTGTAACTTGAGGTCTAAATGACTATCATTGTAAGTGATGAGTGAAAATTTTATTCTGTTTAAACACTGTGGCCTAAAATTTGCATTATGGGTGCTATTTCCTGTAGCATTCATGATTCTGTTTCTCTCCTTAATTTGAAGGTAAAAGTTGATTTAGTTTGTTTTATAGTTAGGATGTCTTAGTATCATTCCCCAAGTGACTGATTTCGGTTAGTTGGTTTTCTGGTTTTTATTCCAGCACCACCTGAAAATGTCTGCTTCAGGTTGAAAGTATTAATTTGTTTAGTGGAGTCTAAATTAGTAAAAGAAATAAAAACAGGGAGTCTCCTTTGAGAAATATATAGTTCTGATGTAGTTCTAGAGCAACCCTGCAGAAAAAGCTAAAGACTGGATCATATTTGTGCAATAGTAGGATTTGAGGCAAGAAGCACTGGAGAACAAATAAATATGCCACTACCAGCTACCTTGTAAAAATCATCCTCGAATATAATGATTTGCATAGTTTTTGCTGTTTTGGGGCATCATTTTTGATCCTGCAGTTTTACTCGAGTGTCTTACGGCTGGGTATTTAAAGGTGGTACATTGTCCTTTTCATGGCTGTAAAGTTAGCATAGGTATGTTGGGGAACTTAGTTTGGCTTAATTTTGTAGTCTGTTTTCTCTATTTAAGAAAAAAAACAGCTTAGTTCTGAAAAGCCATCTCGTCAGCCTGAAGGTGATTTTAATCACATCATGCTCAGAGTGGAAGTTCATGCGCATAAAACTGATGAAACTTTGAATTGTTCACAAGTTAAAACAGTAAGATGTATATGCAATTTGCGGTCTCTCACACAAGAAAAGAATACCATACATTTTTGCCCAAATTGTGCTGAATAAGGAATGCCCTTTTGTTCTCGTGTTATAGTTGGTGACTTTTCTGTAATGTTTTCTGTTTGTCAGATAATGATATTTTGCTTTTTTGAAGTAATGAGTGCATATGTGTGTGTTTTTGTTTATGTAGGTTCTAATGGACATGTTCCATCAGGATGAAGAAGATCTAGGTGAACGACCACTGACAGATGAGGAACTTGTTACATCTGGCGAACAAACGTACTATGACATGGTTAAGGCTTTCATGGCCGAGCTTCGGCAGTACATAAGGGAATTAAATCTCATTATCAAAGTGTTTAGAGAACCTTTTGTGTCCAACTCCATGTTGTTTTCTGCACATGTAAGTTGCTCTTGATCACTAAAGGTTTGCAGTCTATTTTGCTTAAGTAGCTGTTGTCTGTTTTTTTAATATTAAAATGCAAGAGAGTTGTTAGAAGCTTCATTTCCTCACTTAAAGGAAAACTATACGTCAGAAATTTTTTTTATTTTCTGTTCTTATTCTGAGCCATTTTAATGCATCAGTATCACTGTAAGTGCAATTTATTTTATTTTAATATGTTTTTCACAAAGTGGCCATTATGGGCTTTGCTATATCAATGTGTTCTTGTTCCCAGAGTCCATTTCAAGTCCCATTTTATGCAAAACATGCAAGGCGTAAGGAAATTATATTCTTTTTAAAACTTTGTAATGTAAATAGTATGGCAGTAGTGAGTCAGATAACTTTTACACCGTCTGCAACCTGAATACTTCTCATTTTTTGTATGAATTACTTTGCTTTATGTTCTTTTCAGAGCTGCTGTAACCTATTCATAATTGTAGATTCTGAACATAATAAAATAGTTGAACTGTATCTTTTTTTGTAAAGATGCCAATTTGTAGTCCTTCACTTATTGGTAACCTTCCCCCACACACTTCCTGAGGTGTGGGAGCTATCACTACAATCCATGAGCAGTTAAATAGCATTTCATGCTTCAAAAAACTTTAAACAGTTATGCAGTCTACTTCTGCTGTTCACCAGTGTGTGCACTGGGAAGATGTTTTTGCCCCAAATGTGGGTGAAATGTGCTTTAGTTGCTTAAAATTATTTTACTTTTTTATAATGTCTGTTATGTTATCTCCATTCTTAAAGTAAAGCTGTTTAGGCAATTTGTACAGCCTCCTGTTCTTGACCCTGCTTGTCTGTTGATTGACAACTCCCCTTCCTGTCCCTACCATCAAGGTGAAGGTCAACTGGGAAGGGCCCTCATTTGGACAGCAGCTGAGGTGGTTTGACATTTCCTGTTCAAGGCCTACTCCTTGAGGACATCCAGCAAAGTTGTTGCATCGAGGAAGTGCAGTGGGCTGATCCCTAAAGTTATCCCTTCACTTTGAAGAAAGGACATTCCCTCCAAGCAGTCCTTCCTCTCCCCTGAAGCACTCAGCGATGATTTACCCAGTGTCTACCTACCAGGGAGTTTGCACTGCCTTATGTAGTGTGCCTGCAACTCCCCCCATCCCCAGGGAGAGGGAAGAGAGCCGCTTCCTTTCACTCCGAAACTTTCCTGCCTGGTTTTTAATTTCAAAGACTGCCAGTTGAACTCCAGATGCCTGGTCATAGTCAGCTCCATCCCTTTATACCTGTTTGTGCTGTTATGACATTTTTATTTCTTTTTACTGAGACACAACTGTATTACATTTGCCCACTTCTGCTGTTGTGTTGCTGCCCTGTTTGATTTTCTGCATTGTTGCATGCTGACACTTCATCAAAATCATAATCCTTTAACGTGACCAGTTAGTGGTTAAGGTGATTCCTACATGATGTGCATAAGGAAGAAACACTGTTGCATTGTAAAGAGGTTTCACTTACAGAAACTAATCCCTGTAACAAATGGATCGAGATCTGAAAAGTGTGGCCATCTGTGTTCACCAGTACCATTTTGCTTACTGTCTTTAACAAATGTAATGGTGATAAAAATCCACAATGCTCTGCATGTGTTTATAGCAGCTACTGACATCAGCATGCGTAAAGACTGTGTATGGAAGATTTTGGGTGGTACCTGATAGGAAAAGTTACAGATTTTCCTATGTCTGTGATATGCCATGTTCATAGATTCATAAGTAGGTACTAAGCTATTGGCTCTAGGGCCTATACAAGCCTAGCCAAATGGAACCCTGGCTTTTGCCACCCAAGAAAATTATTTTCCTGTGCTCCCATCCAATCATCAAGATTTTTCTTGAGTGCTAATGAGGAGCTTTGTTTGATATAGATAGGTAGTTTGTCCCAGAGTATGGGAAGTCTCTGAGACCGGAATCTATCCCTCCTGCATGTTCTGTTTATTGTGGTGACATGGTTAAGGTCCCAAGTGCGTGTAGCCCGGAGGGATTGGGATTTCTTTATGTGGAGCATGTCCAACAGCTCTGGGTTTGACATAGCTTTGTATGTTAGGCAGAGATTGCCTTTGAGTAGGCGATATGCGACAGAGTAAAGCTGGAGTTGTTTGAGACTGTCTGCGTAGGGCATCTGTTTGAGGCCGGTAATCCTCTTTGTGAGGTATTTATGTGGCCTTTCCAGTTGTAGATGTCTTGTGAGGTACATACCAAAAGGGGCATTGTACTCTGTAATGGGTCTAATGAGTGATGAGTAGAGGGGAGCAATTACCTCTTTTTTCCTGGATGAGAAACATTTTGTGATGAGGTGTGCCACATAGAAGGATTTCCTGACTACTGTGGCAATGTGATTATCAAAGGAGAGACTACTGTCCACCTGTATCCCAAGGTCTCTTATCACACTTTCGGTGTTAAGTAGACTTCCGCCTATGTGGTAGTTCATGGGTACAGAGTTTTTACCAAAAGGGATGACAATGCACTTTTTGGCATTGAGCTTGAGGCCATGGCTTTGACACCAGGCATCTGTCTCAGTGAGGCCCTTTTGTAGGAGACAAATTCTACTGACAAAGAATGTGAGAAGTTAAGCATTTTAAAAAAACTGGGCTTTCTCTTACTTTGAGTTTATGGTAAGAAAGTGAATATCTTATAAAGTACAGGTTGGTTCCTGTTAACTAAACCGTATTGGAACTACATAGGAACAGTAATACGCAAGTGATGACCGGGACCATAAGAGGCCTAGTGATATACATTTTTGCCACCCTTTCTGAGTAATTAATAGAACCCAACTCCCAAATAAAGTAGGGTAGCCATACATGATAATCCTGGTGTAAATTTGTCTACCTATCCAATCATGAAGATTAGGCAGAAAAGAAACCTAAGGATTAAGGGTGGACTTTTCTTTTAGGATACTCCTTTATTACCAGCATTTTCCAATTTGTCTAGCTGCTTTTGAGCTTACAATTAGATCTCATAATTTCAGTCACAGAAGAGCATATGGCTTTTGTTTTGTGGTACAGTTTTGCATTATTTATCTTACTTGATTTGTGTAGCGTGTTGATTCAAATGAACATTTTCAAGTTCAGCTTGGGATACGAAAACAAAAAAATGGAATCCTTACAGTCAAGGAAGACAAAGTAACATACAAGCAAAATGGTTCATGATAATTAGATGACTACAAATTAGGCGCTATCATAGATTGCTCCCATGATACAAACATTTTACAAGAGGGTCTAACATAGACAAATGACTGGTGCCAAAGTCACAGACTAAAACTTAAATGTCAGGAAATGCATTATAGTGCCTTTTGAGAAAACTGCCACCCAGGCTAATTACTCCATTGATAAGACACCCCTAAGAATTGACCTGGTGGTCGGGGATCAGGGGACCCTATGTAGACAGTAATCTGACCTTTGACCAACATCTGGCCAAAGTAGTAAGGAAATCATTTTATGGCGCCCAACTTATAAATAAGGGCATGACATCCAGGTCCAAGGAAGCTATGTTGTCACTTTATTCGGCCCTTATCAGAGCCATCATTGAGTACAGTGCCTCCTTTAGACATATGCAACAGTTGGAATGCCCACAAAGGTTCCTTACCATGAAAATTCAGGGACTAAACACATTTTCCTGTATGGATTGCTTTAAAGCCCTATCTCTATAATCCTGTCTCTTGCAGGTTACTGAGTGGCGATCTGTGCCTGGCGTACAAGGCATCCTTATATCGAGCTTTGATGGACCTTTTTTACAGCCGTAAAATGAACAGCATTAGAATCACTAGAGCCAAGGATGTAAATTTTACTTGTGACATAAATAAGACATGTTGGCGAGACAGATGTGTGTCTCAGAGGATCCCCATGCTCTGTAACAGGCTCCACATCCATGTGAAATAGTCTGTCACTAACCCTGTTTAATAATAACCTTGACCAATGGATGGAAAATTAGAAATTCACCCCAGTCTGGCCCCCATGTCTCTGATAGAGGCAGACAGTAATGGCCAAACTAACTTCCCCCCACATAACCACTAGAGACTTCCTAACTAGCATATCCCTTCCTAATAAATGCCCATGATACATGGGGACACAACTGGGTTGGATTGCATGGCTAGTTTTATAAATACCCTGGCAGTCATTAGCCTGTTATAGAATTGTGAACAAATTCACAGCAAAGTTGGTATTCACATTGTCTACTGTTGGTTAAGTAGTTTGGCTGTAGGAGTGGAAGAAGAAGTAGGTTAATAAGTAGTAATGAATTAGAGTACAATTGGGGGGGGGGGTACATGGATAAAGGCACCACTCCTGTGCTGATTCTGAAAAAGGTCCATGGAGGTCAGTGCTCTACAATGGAAAGCGAATATAAATATATTTAAATGAAGTGATGAGGTTATGAATCTGGGGGATAGGGGCATCAAAATGAGTGTTAGGATGAAAAAAATGAGTTGGAAGTAAAGTTGGAATATGCCATGGAGGGAATTGATTATATTTAGGTGATTCCTGCAGTTACATGGAAGCATTTATTTTGGGATAACAAAGTTTTTAGTTGACTATGAGATTTTTGATAAGAGGTAATGGATTTTAACTATGCAAGCTAAAACCAGACTTTTGGTGCTAGAGTGGAGAAAATGTGTTTGAACATAGCTTATGATGAGTAATTTGGATATAGGGCGTAGAAGGCAGGAGAGATCTTGTAAGGGTTGAACTTTTCTGTGAGCCTACTGGTCAGGAAAAGGAATCGCTGTAAACTAGTTTATAGACTAGGTTATCTACAAGTAAGGTGGTTTTTAGTCTGAATGGGAGCCATTTGGCTTTGTGTGTTGTGGGGCTGTGGTTCTGTCTTTGTAGGAAGAGTGTTATGAATCTGCACATATTTATGGTGGTTTGAAGTCTTTGATTCTTTTTGAAGGCTATTGGAGTAATAGGGAGACAGTAATCTGGCTGGCAAAATGACTCCTTTGCCTGTTGCTAACCTGCCTTCAGGGGACAGAAAATGAGAGATCTTTTAACCAACCTTAACGTTTGTAATTTGAGCATAGTGTTGAAAGTTGACACGGAAGTCTAACCAGATACACAGGCATTTGTAATATTGGGCTATTTTGGTTGTATGTAATTGTCCAGTTATTAGTAACCTTGGACAGCCTTTGTGGAGTGCCAAAAATATTAGCCTTTTTTTAGGTTAAGTATTAAATTAAATGTCAATCCAGTTTGATAGCAACATGAAGTCAACTTACAGTTTGGTTTTAATAAAAGCTGGTGAATGATTTGAGCTGTAGAGAACTGTGTGATCATAGTGCAAAATGGCTAGAGGGTAAGGGAGGTCTCTGGAGAACTGGTTGTTGATGAAAACAAAATGGGAGATAACACTGAAGTTTGTAGGACAACTTTTTATTGAAGTTGAGGGGAGTTGGTTGAGCCTATTTACACTTTACATTCCCTCTTTGAAAGGAAGGCTTGAACCAATGTATTACTTGGGAGCAGAGTCCTACCTGTAGGGAGTACTCAGCTTTGTCAAAGGCACATGAAGAACGTGCCAAATAGTTGATATTTTGTTTGCTTTTAAACAAAGTAGTTTTATTAGTGCCTCAACGTAAGTTTATACTCTGATCAGTTCTCATGCATGGGACACATATTTCAGAAACAGTCCACAAATTTTAGAAGCTACACAACTCAAAGACCTGTCAAAAGCAGTAATAAATTCACTGTTCCAACTCAGCCTTACCACAGGTTATGTACCCAAAGAATGGCGTACAGCAACAGTGATCCCGCTTCACAAAGGTGGCACCACAACGGATCCTGGGAACTATCGCCCTATAAGCCTGACTAGCCTGGTCTGCAAGGCTTTGGAGCGCAAAATCATGGATCTCATAAACAAAGACATTGGGAACCTCCAAACACTGGACCCTACCCAATTTGGCTTTGTTAAAGGCAGATCTTGCCTCTTAAACCTAGTTGACTTCTTCGAAACAGTTACCAAAGCCATAGATGAGGGAAAGGTAGTCCACACAGGCTACCTGGACCTCACAAAGGGCTTCGACACAATACCCCACTCTGGCATCATAAATAAGCTTACTAGCTTAAATATTAACCCATATGTCAGAAGATGGGTTGCAAACTGGCTCAGGGATAGAACTCACATGGTCAGAGTCGCCGGTGCTATGTCTGGCTCCAAACCAGTTACAAGTGGTGTCCCACAGGGCTCAGTCTTGGGACCCCTCTTGTTCAGTATTTACTTCTCTGAGGTACAGGCAAACACAGGAGGACTGTGGCTTACCAAGTTCGCAGATGATTGCAAACTGGGAGCCATAATAGACTCTCCAGCTGACACAAGCATCCTCCAGAAGGGCTTTACGGCGATGGATACCTGATGTCAGAACCATGGCCTCAAGCTAAATGCCAAAAAGTGCATAGTCATCCCCTTTGGGAAAAACAAAGTGCCCACAAACTACCACATAGGAGGTAATCCACTAAGTACCGAAGAAGTAATTGGGGATCTGGGGACCCAAGTAGATAGTAGCCTCTCCTTTGACAAGCACATTGCCAAAGTGGTTAGAAAAACCTTCTATATAGCTCACCTAATCACAAAAGGGTTCATATCTAGATCAAGAATGGTCATTGTGCCCCTCTACTCATTGCTCATCAGGCCCATAATTGAGTGCAATGCCCCATTTGGGATGTACCTTATCCGACATCTGCAACAACTGGAGAGACCTCAAAAATACCTCACCAAGAGGGTTGTGGGCCTCAAACAGATGCCCTATGCAGCTCAACTAAAGAAGCTCCAACTCTACTGAGTTTCTTACTGCCTACTCATAGGGGACCACTGCCTGACACTCAAGGCCATGTCTAACCCGGAACTGTTGGACATGCTCCACCTCAAGAAAACCAATTCTATTAGAACTACACGCTCCAGGGATTTAAACCTTAGCACAACAATAAACAGGACATGCTGGAGGAATAGATTCATATCCCAAAGGCTTCCCTCTCTCTGGAATAGAATCCCAGACCATGTTAGACAGAGCCCCTCGCTGACCCTCTTCAAGAGAAATCTTGATGAGTGGATGGGTAATCGTAAATTTACTCCTGGGATCACTTCTTTGGCCCTGCTGTACAGAGGCTCAAGAATCTAGACTAAAAGGGAGGCGAAAGCCAACATTGTGGCTAGGCTTATAAATGCCCTAGGGCAGATAGCCTAGTACCTACCTATGAACCTGTGTAACTTTTATTAATGTCATGTATATACAGAGTCCAAAGAGAAGTTAAACCTGCCTGCTCATATCCATCCATCCACAACTCCTTTTTCCATCTTTGCATATGAGGCCAAGGTGTCACATAAGCATTCAAAAAACATGAGCCAGCACGTACGGTTCAGTCGAACCAACTTTATTAACATCCAGATTCCTTAAATAAAGGAATCTTAATGAATAAACAGCATACCGGTTTCGGCCATGTCATGGCCTTTATCAATGCAGTTCAGAAAAAATAATAAGGAAACCCGACCCCTGGTGGACCATCCTTATATACTCCATGTTTAAAGGGGTACAAAATCTTATATAATAAACAAATGCATTGGAGCAAAACCGCACATAAATCACATCATATAACAAAAACTTCACCATAATAAACATATAAACCATGTGCAATATCATCAAAAAAATTAAAAATAAAATAAATAATATTATAGTAAAAATAATATACAAAAATTGTAAAATATTAACATACCAAAAAATAAATACATATCTCCCATCGCCAAAATGTTGAGGGACTTATATGGTGATCAGGACAACTGGTCAGGACAGTTTCTATATATAAAAACAACCTGTATATGGTTATTTCTATAAAAATATATATATGTGTCCACCACATTCCAGTTGGAATTTTTAATATGCATAAAACCAAAATCAATAAATGATATATCAGTCATAATGTATATACACAATATATATATATACACACACTTGACCTACCAAATTCTATTCTAACATATTTAAACCGGGTTTAAATAAACCCCCCAATTGAATTATCCACCTTTGTTCCATTTGATCAAGTTTTTGATGCCATCCGGCTTTAAAACCCCTATGAAGGGTAATCTTATCTATAACAACAAACCGAAAAATGGCCGAAGAATGCTCCAAGGTACGTTTAAATAGGGCATTGGCAACACGTTTGTTCTTAATTGCACTTAAATAAACACTGAAATTCTCATAATTATAATCGAGTGTAAGGTAGGATATCTCCATTCACTGATTAAATATTAGAAAAACATTTGAGGTTGTTTAAAAGTGAAATCCAAAATGGACACAATCAACCAAAAACATTTTCCAAAGTTATTAACACATGCCCCTGGAAGTCAACCAAAACATACCCTATCAGTATGTACTGAACATCACTACAATGACCTATGCCTCATATTCTGCAATTCAAGAATGTCCCGTTATTTAATTCCTATCAATATTGTTGTTATTGTTTGTAACCATTGCACATAGTCAGACCGTTAGATCCCACTAATGTACAACCTCCATGTACACCCACAGATATATGGGCTAGAAAAAGTTATGTATCAATCAGAAAAACAAAAAACATCTTATAAATTAATAAACAAAAAGTATTATACATCAAACAATGCAAAAAGTCCAAATATTGTCCAATTTGCGTTCCCAATTTTGAAATTGGCCAAGCAAAACGTCCAAAAGGTCCATTAATTCAAACGCTCCGTATTCATGACTCTGCAGTCACTCCGGTTAATGAAATACAGAATTTGTAGATCCCAGGGCCCAACTGAGATAAGTCCCGCCACATAAACGGCCCATGTATCCAAATAGTTGAGTCTTACATGCGTTGATTAGTGGCCCAAACACAATCCCTTTGAAAATCCAAAAAAAATATATATAATTAACCCAATGTCCCAATGCAGACAAAAAAGTACCTCAAATGCGAACCAAACAAAATGGCCGTCAATACGCCTTCAGTTCGCATTAATAAACATGGAAAAAACCTCTCATACGAAAAGGTTGAAGAGTTGCATCTCCGTAGAGACACACAGTCCATGTAACACCAAGGTAAGGTCTCCCATCAACTTTTAAACTCCAACTCGAACCAAACGAACAGCGGTTCATGAACCAAATGTCCCCAGCGCGAAGAGAAACAGCTCAGCAACTCCACACCAAGGTACGCGCACGCCGGACAACGTGCACGGCTCCAAAACCAAATAAGCATTCAAAAAACATGAGCCAGCACGTACGGTTCAGTCGAACCAACTTTATTAACATCCAGATTCCTTAAATAAAGGAATCTTAATGAATAAACAGCATGCCATGTCATGGCCTTTATCAATGCAGTTCAGAAAAAATAATAAGGAAACCCGACCCCTAGTGGACCATCCTTATATACTCCATGTTTAAAGGGGTACAAAATCTTATATAATAAACAAATGCATTGGAGCAAAACCGCACATAAATCACATCATATAACAAAAAATTCACCATAATAAACATATAAACCATGTGCAATATCATCAAAAAAATTAAAAATAAATAATATAATAGTAAAAATAATATACAGAAATTGTAAAATATTAACATACCAAAAAATAATAAAAATAATAAATACATATCCCCCATCGCCAAAATGTTGAGGGACTTATATGTGTCACTTAAAGGTGTCACATAAGCAATGACCACCAACTAAAACCAACATTACACCACCAGATAATAGACGAGCTGTTGGACATGCTCCACTTAAAGAAATACCATTCCTTCCGAGCTACATGCTCCATGAACCTAAACCTTGTCAACACAATAAACAGAACATGCTGGAGGGATAGATTCCTGTCCCAGAGACTTCCCATACTCTGGCACAAACTACCTATCTATATCAAACAAAGCTCCTCATTAGCACTCTTCAAGAAAAATCTTGATGATTGGATGAGAGATAGGAAATTCGCCCCGGGATTCACTTCTGTGGCTCTGCTGGACAGGGCACAGGAAAATAATGTTCTTGGGTGGTGAACGCTGGGGTACCTTTTTGGCTGGGCTTGTATAGGCCCTGGGGCCAATAGCCTAGTACCAACCTATGAACTAGATAGCTAGCTGTGCTGTGGTTGTTCTTCCAAACCACAAACATGCACGTGCATTTATACCTATGGCCAGTTTAGAGTGTCTAATCCACTTACTGTGCATGTTTGGAATGTCGGAGAAAATCCATACTAACACAGGGAGGACATGTAGACTGCATCCAGAGGGCAACCCCATAATACTTAGATAAATCAGCATATAATGTCCAAACCATTTTGCATATAGCCTACTGTGATTTGATCGCCCATTAACTGGTTCCACCTTTGCCATTTTTTGGCATCATCCCTGTAACTTACCACTGCCTTTTTCTAGATCTCTTAGGTTGTTCATAATCTCATCTAAATCTTTGTTATGGTACCTTGTACTTGTCCATCCCCTAGTGATTACTTTCTTAGCTACCAACTGAGTCAAGCTTACCAACACTTAAGTATGTTGCCAGTCTTTAATCCACTGTCCCCCATGAACCTGCCCAGGAGCATATGGTATTCCTGTAATTGCCATTGTCTCTGTGATGTTGCTTCAGGTAGGTTTTATATGCCTCTTTTAATTGATCTAACTTTAAACAAGTTTGGAAAATACAGGGCCAGTCCCCTGTCTGATCATTTGTGCATCGCCACCAGATTGGACTTGCTTCTACCAACATTCTTTGTAATCTCTCTGGGGAGTAGAAATATTTGTGCAGACACTTCAAGCCAAATATCCTGAACTTCCTGCCATTAGTTGCTATTTTAGTTGTAGGGCATATATTCTGCCATTCCTCCATGGAGTATCTCTGCCCCAGCTTATCTTCCAGTCTTGCATCCACTTATGAGGCTTGTTCTCATCCCTTTATATTAGCTCTGTATGCATCCTGCTAGTCATATGTTTACATGCCCAATCTCCGTAACAACCTCAATCAGTAGTTTAACTAGTTCCAGCACTGGTTCACCTCTTTGCTGAATTTCCATACAGTGTTTATTAAATATTGATTTCAGTGTTAGATTTGTCATATTCTTTGTCTAAAATAGTATCCCTTGAGTTTGATCACATTTTAAAATTGCCTACTCTTGTCTCTTTTGTTTTTTTTCTCCTAATACATGCATCCTGTTTTCCTTTATGCCATTTCTTCAAATTTGGATTTATATTCTCAACTGCTCCCATGCATCCAATAGGGAATAATTCCATCTTTGAGTTTTTAATTCGTTTACTTCCTACTCTCCTTACAATGTAGCTTTGCATATATCCTTTAGTATGTGCTTAACCATTGTCAATCCATGCTACTATGACTAGATATTCAACCTTTCCACTTCTGGGGTGCCTCCCCCTCCCTCTGTTGTAGGAGTGCCATACATTTTCAGGTGGAAGAGTATTTCTCATTTTGTTGCAAATAAGCTAAATTTAGCTGTGTGGCTTTGATTAATTTCCTCAGGTTGGTGACCATCAGCCCCCTTTTCTGTCTCAGAAGAATTATTTTGTCTCAGCTGACCCTCTAGGTTTTATCCCCCAAAAGAAATGTCTTTAATTCTCTGTCTTTTTGACCCCATATTTCTCTCCCACTTCATGTAAAAGGCCTGCCTTCCTCAGATTATAAGGGGATTGTAAACTCTTTCAGTACTTAAACTTTATTTTCTAAATCTTAAAAGAACATTCTCCATTTTTTATATAAAAGTGGATATCCTTTCTGTAATGTCCACATGTCCACCCGTGTCTCTTCCGAAGCATCTTCGCATCCCCTGGTGAGCCAAACTCCCAAAGGATATTGTTGCACTAATTCTCCAGTAGGAGTATAGTTTTTTGGAATGGCTACAGTTTTGTTTTCCATAATCCTGTAACAAGATATTCTCACAAATCTTCACTAATTCTCCAAAATTAACTGGTCTTACCTCACCACTCTTCCTTTAGATGAAGCTGTCCACTCCTTCAACACTACATTCCTAAACATTCTTAACTCCCTTGCTCCTGTTCACACAATTAGAATCAAATCTAATACTGCTCCCTGGCTTACTAAATCTACCAGAACCCTCATGAAAGACTGGGATAGGATTTGGAAAATGTGGACTAAAACTAGGACCCCTTCTCTTCAGAAATATAAAGAACTCAGAAATAAAAAAAAATCACCCATTATGACAAAATAAACTTCTATGCCAATCCTCCCTCTACCCTTAAATCAGATCCAAAGAAATTCTGGAGCTCTATTAAACAGACTCTTCATCCAGGAAACCCTTCCTCTCCTAACCCATGTCCCAATGCAGCACCTGAAGACATAGCCAACAAATTTGACAATCATTTTATAAACTCAGTAACCTCCATAATAAATTCACTCCCCCCCAGAAACAACACTAGCACCCCCACAAACTCTATATCTCTTCCAAACTTTCCTAACTCCTCCTCTCTAAAAGCAGTATCAACTAACTAAGTAAAGTCATTACTCTCTAAACTTAAACCTTGCTTCCCCATCTGTTGACAAGCTACCCTCTTACTTCCTGCAGATTGCCTCTGAACCTCTTGCCTATCCCGTATCCATCTTAATCAACAAATTCATTTCTGAATCCTATGTCCCCACTGTATGGAAGAATTTCTTTACTCTACCCATTCACAAAGGGGGCAACTCCTCAGACATATCCAACTTCTGACCGATTGCCATACTCTTTCCACTCTCAAAAATCCTAGAGAAGTGTATTCACAAGCAGGTAATGCATTACCTTCACCAGGAAAACCTTCTCACACCCACACAGCATGGTTTCAGTCCCAAGCATAGTACAACTACTGCACTCATATCATTCATCAACATAGTCTGCCTAGCTCGTGATAACAGTAAACTTGTCTCATGCCTATTCCTTGACCTTTCTAAAGCCTTTGACACTGTCTCTCACCCACTCCTTCTAGATAAACTCACTAACTTACATTTCTCTCCCCCTACTATCTCCTGGTTCTCCAGCTCTCTCTCTACCCGCCAGCAATCAGTTAAATGGCTCTCTGCACTATCCTCCCCTCTCATTGTACAAATGGGAGTCCCCCAAGGGTCCATACTTGGACCACTAATCTTTAATATTTTCACCAACTTGCTCTACTCCTCTTGTCTCCAGTCATCTCTTGTGCAATATGCTGATGACTCAGCTGTTATAACCATTGCTGACAACCCAACTGACCTCCACTCAACTACCCAGGCATCCTTCCACACCATTGAGACTTGGCTTAGTGATAAACTAATACTTAATCCAAAAAAAAAAACTAAGCTCCTACTCTTCCTCCCTATAAACATCACCATACTCAAAAGTACATTTACCATCTTATCATGCAACAACACTATCATCTCAGCTGAATCTAGTACTAAATTGTTAGGTGTTACAATAGATGATCAGCTTAAGTTTGATCTCCATCTTATTAACTCGGTAAAAAGAACTCATCAGAAACTTGGACACCTTTTCCGTAGCAAGAAAAACTTAACACTGCCCGAATAACTCTCTCCAAGGCTTTATTACTCCCAACACTCATGTACAGCTGCCACATATCCACAAACACAAATTCTACACTTATTTCCAAGCTTGAAACTACCTGTAATAAGATTGCCAGATTTGCAGCTAACCAAACCTACAAGTCACACCACTACTTAGCACTACAGCAACTAGACTGGCTAGAATTCCCTCAGCTTCTCCAACTATACCAACTACAAATCATCCACTCTGTTTACCCTCCTTCTTCCCTAGCCTCTCCACTATCATATCCAAATATTCCCCTGTTAAAGGCGCTACATAGCCCAAATCAAGAATTATTAGACATCTATAAACCCAAAACCAAAATAGGCTGCCTTCTCAATAACTGTAACCCAGCTACATCCTGGAACCAACTCTCCTTGCAAATAAAACCCCTCCAGCATAGCAAAAGTTTCAAATTAGCCACAAGGAAATACCTAAAAACAAAGTGGTCTTGCCACTGTAGCCAACCACCCTGAAACCACCATCCTATCACCTATTTCACCACCTCACTCTTAATGTATCTCTAACACTATTCCCCTGCCTCTTATACCTCTTCCCTTCCTCTGTCTCCAACCACTCTTAATTCCTAGTCTTAAAACAACCTACCTGTTTAGTCTGTCTCCTATACTCTACCTCCCCTACATCTCCTACTAGCCATTCTTACTTTCCTTTCTTGTTTCCATACTCCTATACAACTAGATCCTACCCACTTTAAATAAGCATCTGCCTAACTATTAATTAATTTTGCTCTAAGCAGCTTAAATAATATTGTAACTAGTCACATTTTCTTCTGCTAATTGTTTAAAACCTTGTTTGTAACATCTCGCATACTTGTCTGCCAATTGTTAATACTCTGTATAATTGAATTGCATTGCCTGAAGAGCTTTTTTTCTCTCCATATCTCTGCTTGTAAGATCTTATAGCTGATTGTTACTACTATGTTACTAACATTTAATAAATTGTTTTTTTAGTCCCGAGGAGCTTTTCTCCCTGGGTCTCTGCTGAAAATGAGCCAAAAGCTCAGCCAGACTAACCCGGTTAACAAATGTAAAATAAATAAATAAAAATAAACTAAGACTGTAGAGAAGACAGGATCTCTCTCTCAAGATTCGTCAGATGCAGTATTATGCTATGGGAAAATAATGCTATTTTTCATGCTCATTACCCTAGCGAAACCCCTGGATGATGCTCCATCTGATTTTCTCCACTAATGGGTCTTTGTGGCAAATAGCAGTGGGGACACAAAATATCCTTTACCACTCATCTTTAATTCCACCATGGTCACTTGGTCTATTTGAATTAATTTCTCTTTAAAGGCTTCAGGGACGTAAAAACTTTTTACGACTCCCCACAGATGGTCCCAGTACACTCTGCCGGATGCCTTTTCACCATCCAGGCTCCCCAAGAACAGTGGTAAACATTTTTTTCCACTTCTTTCTTAATCCAGTATGCTCTTACTCTTAGAATAATGGAATATGCAAACCAACTGGGCCTAGTGGCCATTTATGCCTTGCTAGTACCCACCCTTGGACCAACAGGCAGTCATACCAGAGGTGTCTTTGTGGATACTTATCCCATTGTCTCACTCCCTTTTGAAGGAAAGGGGTACATTGAATTGCTTAATTTGGAATGGATTTGTTCAGAGAAAGGGCAAGTGAAGTGCGAGAAATCTGTCTCTGTATTTTGTTTATTTGCAGAAGTAAGTTTTGATCTCTAGTTGTAGTGGTAGTGCGACTGTTTTGATTTTTTGGTTTTTTAACGGTTCTTGGACTAATGGACCCTAATGGCCCAAAAGACTAGGCATAAATTTCCACTAAGGAGTCTGTAGGACGCTCAATAAAGGGACAGCGTTTCCAGCCTCTCCTGGTAACTGTTGTCTTTTAAGCCATTGAACATTTTAGTTAGAAACCTCTGGGGACTTTACAGTTGCTTTACATGTCTACTAAGATACATCCTGAAAGTGGCATTGTATTAGATAATAGGTCCAATATGGAAAATAGAGGGGTATGAACTTTACTGGATTTAGATGTGTAATACCTTTTGCAGTCAGCTGCATCAGATGAAAAGATTTCCTAACCACTGTTTACCGTGCAATGGCCAAAGGCAAGGGAATTATTTACCCATGTTCTAAGGTCTTTCAACTTCCTTTCATTTTGAAGTGGGGTGATGTCTATATTGTAAGATGATAAAGATGAAGCCAGTCAGAAGGCTAAAACACAATTTTAATCTAAAAATCTTGAAAGTAACAAATCCACTTGGTTAAGCACTTTCGTCTACATTAAGACATCCTCAGAACCGAGACAAATAGTGAAGTAAAAACTTTTAAATACAATACAAAGACACACCCATTTGAAACCTTCAATATAACCAATCAACCAATTAAACATAGCAAACAGAAATAAAGCAACAGTAACTAGATGTTACAGCCATAGTACTGAATATAATAGATGCTTCATATACTTTAAAATGTAAGTGAACGTTTTTTTCAACTCACTTGAAATTGAAATGTGTTCATTTAACCCTGGTGGGTTTGTTGCGTCTAACCCAATCTGCCACAACATTTCCCTGTGCAATAAAATGCTCTCCCAGTCTCCTGAAAATGGTGTTGTTATAATTTGTTCAAGTATCAAAAAAAAAAAACTTATTGAAGTTTTGACAACACGCAGCATGCCTTGCCAATGCACTTCTATTGTCCCCCTTTCTTATGTTATATACATGCAGATATATTCGTTGTTTCAAACTATTCTTAGTCTTGCCTATATAAAATGTGCTGCATGTGCAACAAGTAGCAAGGTAAATCATTTTTTCTGCTCTACAATTTAAACATTTTACTGTGTCCCAATGATTGTTAAAAACTCCATTGTCCTTATTCACATTAATATAGGAACAATATGCACATTGGTGACATTTTCTAGTCGTAGGTACACCCCTGCTCGTACAACTTCAAGCAACGGAACCTATTGCGTCAGTCTCTGGGTGAGTTCTGACGATTTTAGAACAGATTGGGGCAGTTAGAGAAGGTACTGTACAAGTTCAAAACGTTACAATTGAACAACTGTTTTTTGGAAGAAAGTGAGAGATCATCGCACGTACCTAAAGGATTACGAGTTTGGAAGCACCCCCAGGGGGTTGAAGCAAACTCAGTTTTTCATGTTGAGCTTACTGAGTTATTCGATCGTACCGGACTGGACTTGACAAGGTTATTGATTAAAGATGATGAAAGAAGGATGAACGAGTATAAACGGGAGATCGATAAAACTGTGGAGTCCATTACTGTCGGATCTGCAATTCCAAGATCACAAAACAAGGTTCAATCAAGTGAATATACTGAGCGCAAAATGGGAGCTATCAGGATGCGAAAAGATAAAGAACTTAAACGTGACAATGACAGTCTATTACCCTTTTCAACTAGGGAAATTCAGAATGGTATAAATGACCCCATTGTCGGTGATGAACAAGGGGCAATGCAGGATGAGGCCCCTTTGGAGCAAGTAGGACCGAGAAGGTTGGAGAAACTAGTAGGGAGAAAGCAGGTGAACAATTGGCAGGGACAAGGGCATCAACCGACGAATGGCAGGAGGTACCACAATTTCAAGAATGGCCAGAATTATCGGAATTAAATGGGTCAGTTCCAGGAGCCTGCTCCAGTATTAATAGATCAGGTACTGTAAAAATGACTTCATTTTACAATTTCAACATTTACAAATTTTCGAGTATGATTGCTTGGCTTGGGAGTGCCTTCTGTGTGGAGTCTGCGTGTCCTCCCCGCGTTTGGGTAACGTTCGAAAGACATGCGTGCGTAAATGGGCGTGCCTTCGTTGAAGGTTGGGCGTCGAGCTGGTACCTCGGCATTTCGTAAAAAATCTACTGCCAATCATTAGCAGACCGGACTTCCGCTGTAGCGACCCCTTTACCGGGAAAAAGCCGAAAGACAAACAACAACAAACAAAATTATAGGGCCTCAACATCACAGTCTATTTTTGAAAGGTTTTAAATTTATTCCTGCAAAAGGAGCCCGAGTAGAAGACATCATACTCTATTTAAAAATGTTTAGTCGCAAACTTAATTTCAGGGTTATGTATGATGGTGGGGGATCAGAAATTAGAGAAAATGATGACTTCAAAAGGTCCAGTATGTTTAACCCTCCATTGCATCCAGCCATTAACATTTTTGAAAGGCAACGTGAAAGGGAATTAAGGTCATTGTTGGGGAACAAACACTGTAGATTTTATAATCTCTCTCAAGATGAGTTGGTTGCTTTATGAAATCAGGCAAAACAAAGGAATTTGTTGTATGAAGCCTGATAAGGGGTAGGATTGGTCATTATGGAGTCGGAAGACTATAGTCGTACGATGAATTTGCTTAACAACACTGAAGTATATGGGGTAGTTTCCCTGAACTAAGTCAATCCAGCATATAAGTCTGTGAAGATTGTGCTGCTTGAACTGTTATTCCACTCCATTTCCAAACCCCTCTATGATTATTTGAGGGTAGCAAATCCACTATACCTAAGATTTTTGGGATTCCTAAAATTCACTCTAATCAAGAAGACCCACCGCTTCATCCAATAGCTGCAGCAAGGGGGTCTGTGACTGAACCCATAGCAAAATATGTTGATATGAGACTTAAGCATCTTTTTGATAGATTTCCCCACATTTTAAAATATTCCTGGGACCTTTTGAGTAAGTTACAAACCGTGGTGGTACCAAACATATTTTTGGTGACTTGTGATGTGAACAGTCTCTTTACAGTAATCCCACAAGAAACTGGCTTGGATTGGTTTAGAGACATAATTTTTAAATATAGTGATCTTCACGATGATGAGAAACAAACAATATGCAATTTCATGGAACTGGTGCCAAGTAACAATTTTTTGACATTTAAAGGTGAATTTTACAAACAGAAACGGGGTTGCGATGGGTGCTGCTTGTGCCCCCCTGTTTGCGAACACAGTCATGTTATGGTGGGAACTGAACGTTTTTTGTTCAAATTCCCACTATATAGGTTTTGCCTGGTCTATTTTAGATTTTTGGACAATTTATTTTTCTTGTGGACAGGCACTAGAGAACAGTTAGAAATGTTTTTTAATTTTATGCAAAGTAGTTCTGACTTTTTGAAGTTTTCATTTAAACAGGATTTGAAAGTGATGAATTATCTAGATATTTTATTTTTTTAACAAAGGTGATGCTGCTCTTGCTACTAGAATTTATAGGAAACCTGCATTTTATAACACACATTTGCATTACACGAGCTGCCACCCCATTTATCAGAAAAAGGGGGTAATTAAGAGTCAGCTAATTTGAGCTTCACATCTTACTTCTGATTCTTCTGATTGTTTAGAAGAATTTACAGTTATTAAAAAAATGTTTATTGATAGGGGATATCCCATAGATTTATTGGAGAAAATTATAGATGAAGTTTGGGTTGGGAGACGGGATAAATATGTACCCATTATTAAACATGGGGTGACAAGCACGGTCAACACAATGGAAAACAAAATGACTAGAGTATTAACACCAAATACAAATATGGTGTTGCATTATACAACTGATATTAAGGCTATTGAAAAGATTATCAATAGAAACTGGATGTTGTTACAAGGTGATAGTAACATCTGTCATTTATTTAAATCTCCACCATTTTTCACATACAAAAACAGGCAGAATGTTAAGATGATGTTGGAAAGAAGTTGTACGAGTAGGGGTGTACCTACGAATGCACATTGGTGACAATTTTCTATATTGCTCCTATATTAATGTAAATAAGGACAATGGAGTTTTGAACTTTATTAATCAATGGGACACAGTAAAATATTTAAATTGTAGAGCAGAAAAAATAATTTATCTTGCTACTTGCTGCACATGCAGCGCATTTTATATAACCAAGACTAAGAATAGTTTGAAACAACGAATATATCAGCATGTATATAGCATAAGAAAGGGGGACAATAGAAGCGCATTGGCAAGGCAAGCTGCGTGTTGTCAAAACTTCAATAAGTTTGTTTTTTGATACTTGAACAAATTATAACACCATTTTCAGGAGACTGGGAGAAAATTTTATTGCACAGGGAAATGTTGTGGCAGATTAGGTTAGACTCAACAAATCCACCAGGGTTAAATGAACACATTTCAATTTCAAGTGAGTTGAAAAAACGTTCACTTACATTTTAAAGTATATGAAGCATCTATTATATTCAGTACTATGGGTGTAACATCTAGTTACTGTTGCTTTATTTCTGTTTGCTATGTTTAATTGGTTGATTGGTTCTATTGAAGGTTTCAAATGGGTGTGTCTTTGTATTGTATTTAAAAGTTTTTACTTCACTATTTGTCTTGGTTCTGAGGATGTCTTAATTTAGACGAAAGCGCTTAACCAAGTGGATTTGTTACTTTCAAGATTTTTAGATTAAAACTGTGTTTTCATCTTCTGACTGGCTTCGTCATCTTTATTATTGGAATTGTTTCACAGCCTGGATATTTGTGGATTTATTTTGGTATATTGTAAGATGAATAAGGGGTGGTTTACCAAATGAGAACTTTTTATCATTTAATTTTAACCTGTTTTTTGAGCATTAGTTGTTGTGTGAGGTCGGTCTGGAGTTTCTGTATATCAGAGGGGGATGTAAGGATGGCACCAAGTTAGTAGTCATTCACAGACTTGTTTAGCCAGAGGTTCCTGTTTGTAATTTAGTGATTTATGAAGAATATGCCGACTAATAAAGATCCCAGCAGAGAACCTGGAGGAACCCCACTGGGTTACCTTTTGTTTGGTGATGACGCACCTGCCACCTTCACTACCTGGGTTGTATACCTCAAATAATTTGCTGTCCACCTAAGTATTGGTCAGTTTCGAGCTCAATCAGCTTGTTTATTAGGTTAGCATGTGGTGTGGTGTCAAACGTTTAGCCAGGTCAATGTATGCTATGTGGGAATAATGTCCATTTCTCATGGCTTAAAAAAGTCTAAGCTGCTGTTGATTAGGTCAGTTATTGATAACATTCCACTGTTTTGCAGATGACGCTAGTCTGGCTAATGGGTTTGTAGTTTCCAGGGTCAATGGTGCTTCCACTTTTGTGAAGTGGCATGACGACAGTTGTGTTGCCCTCCTTTAGTGGCTTTACTCAGGCTGAGGGCTGAGTAGCTGTAGGAGCAGGTGGTCTAGGTTCTGTTTTTACTGTGTATTAGGCAACCTGGTATAGTAACAGGCTGTATGGATAATGTGTTTTTCATTTGAGAGTACCTTTAGTAATTCTTCCGTTGTTCAAGTAACTATTCAGTCTTGCAGATGGAATGATCTTACTGAATGCAACTCTTTTATTAGATGTTTCCAAAAACTCAGCATCCTGTAGCACAGCGTTATTTCATATGATTTTAAAAGTTTAGTGAATAGGTCAGCAGTTCCTGCATGATGAATACTGAAATGCTAACATTGTATTTTTCAAGAGATTACTCAATACATTTTGAAACATATACATTTTTAGACCAGGTAAAGAAAAAAAACTGTGGTTTTCCCTGGATTTAAATTGCAGATTTTCTTAAAGTGCTTAATTATGGAGTCTGTAGTATTGCAGAGAGAAAACATTTTCTTTTAAGATGCACCCAGAACTACATGTATCATGGCTCCTATCATCTGAACCCAAGTCACTTGACTAACCTTTTGTCATACATCTGCTTATAAAACATATTTTAAGCTATGGAAGCTTGAAAGAGATGATATATTTTTCTGATAACTTTAATCATAAGCTTTTCAAAACTGCATAAAAGGTTGTTCACTAACATTGTTTCTTAAGAAAGGCTGAGCATTGCTCATCTTGGCAGTGTCCTGCCAAAGTAGGAAGTTGGAGTGCTGTGAATAAGTTCTTCATGCAGTCTGGCAATTTTGTCATTCATAACTGCCATAGATGCTGGATTTGACAACTCTGCCATCTCTGATGGCTCTTTTAATCAGCACTGTATGCATGTGGAAGAGAAATCAAATGTAGTCAGATTTTCTTTTTTTCTTTGAGTTGGTCTTTCTGTCTCCCTTTTGTCGACATTATTTCCTAAGCAAATAACGCCCTTTAGTTGTGCACATTACTTGTATACTTTTATTGGGACACATGCATGGAGAGCCAAGATCTATGCTATGCAGTTAGTGCTGTATTGAAAGTTTGCCAGATAGTTGACCTATATACATGTTTTGGAACATTTCATCTGTAAGGTTGTATAGAGTAGTCACGGTCCTCCTGTTGACTGAAATCCATGTTGATATCACGACAGGATCCTGTATGTCTTAATATATTCAAAGAATTGGTTGTACACTTCCTTTTTGCATATGTTAGCAAAAGTAGGGAGACTAGAGATAGGCCAGAAATCACATGCTTTCAATGGGTTTGAAGTTCTTGGGAACTGGCTTGACAGTTGCCATTTTCCTCTCATCTGGTATTTATGATTTGGTCAGAGGTTGTAGAGGAATGTGAAGGGTTGGAGAATGTATTCCTGACGTGGTTATGATCTTAAGATGAAGACCATTTACACTGACCTGGGCATTGATGGTGTTGGTATGTTTAGATTTGATTCATTTGAAATAGCTGGGATGTGAGGGACATTCATAGGATTCAAGAGTTGTAAATTTGGTGGAGGAGGAGTGAGAAGAAATTCCTTCAGAAAGTTCTGGGGAAGTAGGAACCTGAGGTAGAGATAACATCGTTTTATAGTGCAATTTTCACTAAGAAGATGGCCAGTGATTTCATTGTCTAGGTTCTACATTTCCTGATTATTTTAAAATGAGAATTGTGCAGATGCAAGAATGTAGCATTGTGTGTTCAGATGGCTTTTTTGACCAAGTTTCTAAGTATAATGAATATGATAAAGTTGTTTTGTAGCTAGAACATAAACTGTAGTGAATTTAATACAACAGACTTATCACATAGTCTTGTGATCTGACTGTAAACTGTACCAATAAGTAGCATTCACTAGGTTTTTGAGATTGCTGTGCTGATTGTACTGTCAGCTGCACCTCTGAGGCAGGTGTAAGGCCAAGGGTAGCCCCTGTTCTGTTATTTTTATTTGGGTGGGTGAACTGGTTGATTGATATTGGACCTTTTTTTTTTTTTTAGCTGTGATTAGGGTGGTTGGCAAAAGTACAGAGAATACGGATCATATGGTGTAACAAAATAGTTTAGGGATAAGCTGGTAGGCACAACATACTGGATCTGAAACAATTTTGAAGGGGACCCAGAAAGTTAATGGTAAAGGAGAAAAACATTTTCAAGGTCACCAGAAAATGGAGTGTCTTAGTTTTACAGTAAGTTTAACACAACAAAACTTAGCATGCCACAGTGTATCTAGTGTGTGATGTACATCAGCAACAAATGCAGAAGTAAAACAAATACTGTATTTTGTCATGGAGGCATAAAGTCGCATCTTTGTGCGAGTCTGAGGAAGGGGAACAGAGTTAGACAAGCTAAGCATGGCAGTCCTGCTACTTCCCTGGGCTGTTTAATGATTTCTTGAAATAAATGTACTTGGCAGTTTCTCTAAGTTGTTAAAAGGTGGTCCCTTGGGCTTCTTCATTTTAGTATCCTCTGGGGTGAGTCTTTTTGGGATAGCTGTCAAAGTGACTAAGAAGGGGGAGTCATTAAGCTTTAACCTGGTTCTGGACCTAAGCAAAGAGGCTTTCCTTTGTGAAATGAGCCTTTCTTGACGCATTTATTTCCTTCTCTTGACAAGCACACTGGGGAGGGCAAAATTAATGTGAAGGAGTTGAAGCACCAGTAGCCTGGTTTGATAGTTTCATCCACTTCGTAACACAAAATCAGAAGCATCTGTAGGACTTGTGTTTTTTTTTCTTCCCTAAGGAGAATGCACTGAGCAGAGGTAGGTTGTACTGATCATTTCGTAGAGCTTTGCAGATGAACCTCTGGCAAGGAGCCTTGGAGATTTTTTGGCAAAGCTTCCATTGCCTGTTTTATCTTAAGTATTTGTATTAACTTAACGTGAAGAGATGGAGGAGGCAAATCTTTTTCATATAGTTTGTAATCCTGACTGATGCAGGATGGCCAGGACTTGAGTAGTGAATTCAACGTTTTAGTAGAAGGCAGGAAAATTGAATGGATGAAAGCAAGTATTTGTTTCATATTTTGGGTGGTGGTCTGCAGGGCATTATGCTGTAGAAATTATTTAGATGAAAAAACAGAAGCATTGGCTGTACTGTCTGTGTGTGGGAGGTGGGGGGGCATGCTTAACATGGTCTTGAAGCAGGGAATGGCTAGAGCAGACTGAAGTTGCAAGCTTTGCACATTGTGTAGACCAGCCAAGGGATTGCGGCATAACTAGAAGGTACTCACTAGCTGCAGGTAACAACTGTCCAGTGCCAAACTCTTGGCTTCTACTAATTTGGCAATAAATTGTTTTTTTCTGAAGAGCTGATTCCCCAAAGAAAAGGGGTATCCTCGGGGTGATGTGGTATGGGCTGTCATTTAGTATGGAAGAAATCAATTATTCTCTCTCTCTTATTTATTTGTTCAGCTGTCCATGCTTTATTAAACAGGTTAGCACTACCAGGAGACCAGAGGTGATATTTATACTGATTAGAGGAAATTTGTTTCCAGGGCACCAGAGAAGCTTCCATATCCTTTTTGATAAGAGACATGGTATTGTCTGTCTGTGCTACCACTAACTGAGGCAGATAGAACTTTAGTTTAATGCCACTTAGGCCTCATGATGACTAAAAAATGTATAATTTTTCAGGGGCTTAATTTTCGTGATGTATCATATTAGTTGTCCTGTTAAGGTTTATTTGGAAGATGCTGCATCTAAATCATTCACAGATTTTGTTAATGTTGCTGAAATCCTATGCTGATCACGTTTCAATTCCATGTGGGATTGAGAGCAGTAAAGTATGATTTTAGTCATGAATGCAACATATGATGCACAGGCCCTCTGGTCTTTAGAGAGCTGGTTAACACACATTGATGAGAGCAGTGGGCCTTTCACTGAATCCACTGGTGCACAAGAAAGGACCTGTGCACAGCTGGATATATACTTTTGTGTTTTAGCTTTAGGGCCACTAAGTAAAAAAAAGTTTTAAACCATGTTACATGGGCTTGATGGAGAGCATGGCTCAGTGAAGAATGGCTAAGAAAATGCTGTATTGAGATTATCAGAGGTAGTGCCCATGATTTGAGCTTTATCCATATTGCAGAGTACCAGTGCATTGCTCTTGAATCTGATCATCATTATTGTGACCTTGTAAATAAATCTGTGTTGGCTGTGTAATACAGCATCATTGTCAGCAATGCTTTTATTGACCTGTCTGGTTTGTGCTTTAGCGAACAAAGTGAGGAGGGGGGCTCACAGTTTGCTAAACTTGCTAGAGTGAGGATAGCCATGAAGTAGCAGGTGAGACATATTGTGGTAGTATTCATGGACTGAAATCATTATAGCTTGCTTTTTTTGGTGATGGGACCTGTGCTTGATATAATGATAGGTTGCATATGCAGGTTACTCGAGTGAGAACAAGTGCTACCTACTTTTTCTTTAAATGTCAATGAAGACTTTAGCAGGCTTCATGTGATCAAGAAATGGGAGTCCTGACTGTGTCCAATATAACCAAAAGTCATTCAGTGGACTTTGAGTTGGAGATGCCAGACAGGGAGGGATGGGAATAAGTAACAGGTGACATTTGCTTTTCTTGAGTAGGAGTCAGTGAAATCCCTGCTATAGGGGTACTGCATGAGAGAATTAATATTTTACTTCAGTACAAAGGAACATGACTTGGTGGGCACAGTGTTTATAAGGGCCAATTGTATTGTTAAAAATATAAATGAATGTTAAACATTAACCTCCTGTATGGTGAGTTTGCATTTGCTACACACACAACCTGCCCAGATGTGCCATGAGAAGGGGAATGGTCAGGTTTCCTTCACCTACTGGTCTGTATTGTGGGAATGAAAATCATCAGATGCCTCAAGCAAGTTGTAGATGTATGAGCTGAGTACGTTCTGATGGAACCTTTGTAGTCTCTTCTGTAAAAGAAAGGGAGATTTCTAGCATTTTATTTTATTCGAGTTATTTGTTTGTCTAGTAGCATTCTTGTTAGTCTCCCACCAGAGTTTTCATAGCCTGGGCAGAAGCCAGTTTTATTTTCTTTCCACTGTAATCCATCTTATGCCTTCTGATTACTTCTTTGCCCAGACCTATGTGAAAGTGAAAGATGTCATACAGATAGGATCCCATAATACTTTGACTCTTTTTAAGCAATACATTCGAGTTTAAGGAGCCGTTTGAGTTTTTCATTAGCTGTGTTGTGATGATTGATATGAGTCATTAAGGAGGTGAATGGAAAGTATTGGAAATGGTGAAGGTGGTCATTAAGAGATGTAAGGGGCATAGTCATACCCTTCATTGTGAGAACTGAGGCCACCATGTTGTTTCCATCTTGAGAAGCATGTGTATTTATGGGGAGAAGTCTGTAAAATAATGGAAATGAGCAGGAGTTTCGTTTGCTAGACAAGGTTCTAGTAAGAGTGCAGTGGTCTTTATATGAAGAAAGAACTGTAACATCTACCATAACAGACCCTCCTCATTTGGTCTGATATTGGATATATCCTCTTTCACTCCATTTCATTATTTTTTCTTAGAAGCTCCTGTGCTGATGGCCCCACCCACTGTTCTGTATATATGCATGCAGTTATGTCGTGAGCTGCATTAGGAGGGAAAGCTTCTCCCTGAGACCTTTTTTTTTTCTGTCAGTGCCGTTTATATTCTGGTCCTCATGTTATTCATGGACATTTTCAAGTTGCAATGTCTCAAGCCTAGACCTTTCCAAGTGTTTGTGTGATCATTATAATGAGCCAGGGCCCACACCAGTATTGCCTAATACTGTGCTTTTGAGGAGTGCAACATGAAGTCCCACCGTAAATGCCAACAGTTCAGCCTATGCATTCCTACACATAAGTGGAAGCTTATGCCCTGTGACATTTATAATATCCATCAGAATGCTTACATATAACTTGACACTAGTTATGTTGTCAGCATCCATGATGTCTTATCCATGCCTTCCAAACTGAGGAGAGAGGACTGCATGGCATGCACTTCCCCTTAGCTAGAAACCCTATACGTTAAACAGGTGCTGTCATACACCATTACATTAGTCCTCCTTTTTATAAAACATAAACTAGCAGCTATGCATATTTTTCTTTGTAAACAAGAAACATCTTTATTAAATTATCACTTACAACATAAGCAGTCATAGCAATCATACATTTATATAAATTAAACCATATTGACACAATCCCAGATGTAAGCAATTTTATATCACAAACCAGATTGACATAATCTCAGTTGCAAACAAAATCAGTAAACTTTGTCATTCAGACTCCACAACAAATGCAACTAAATGAAATTACTTTACTCCAGACTGTGTGCAAACATCTAACATGTACAGCAATTCACATTACTACATTTAGACATTTCTGCTACGTGATATTTACTGTTTTACATATCAACAGACATTTACTAAGCTAAACAGATATGGTATTTATTGCTCAGAATTCCACAGCTACTTATCCCACAGGATTCTGTTGTCACATTATACATCATTTATAATCTACCCAGTCATTGTCAAACATTACATAGTTCATTCAAGTCCTGCTTTCTTTTAAACCTCATTCCTCCCCTGTAGATATTGTTCCCACAATTCCCATTTTTCCTGTGTAATTTGCTCCTATCCTTTTCTAAATAACCTAATTGCAGTTTTATGTTATGTTACTATAGTCACTACTACTAGTACAGTTAGTTTAGACTTTGATTTCCATTTTCTAGTATTTGTTTTTTGGCAGCCACCATATTTAAACTTAGCAAAGCTTTACTGTGTCTAGGCAATTCTGATTCTGTATCATAACTCAGAAGAATAATTTCCTTAGTTACACCAGTCAGCTCACCCAGCATCTCTGACAGAGCAGCCTACCAGGTAATCTTTAAATTCTGCCAACTCATTACACTCCCAGAAAATATGTTCCCAATTACCTCTTTCTTCCCTATCACACCTCCAAAATTTGGTATCTACCTGAGGAAGAATTCTCTGGAATCTTTTTGGGGTATAAATATTTCTATGTAAACATTTCCAAGCAAAAAATATATTTCTTTGTTCATATTCTGCCATACCTTGCAGCTGGAGCTATATGTAAATGCTTGCCCAATGTACAAAATGAAGGGTACTACAAATATCTTTCTTGATTGGATCCATTGTTCTGTCTGTTTGCACCCCACCTTTTGAAGTGGTCCTTAAATCTATTCATAGTTCTTTCTGTGTTTCCAGTGGAGAATCCTGAGAGTTTTTTCACAATCAAGACCTGTAAATATTTCATTCTGTAATGGCCCTATAGTGATGGAAATCTTTGCACCAAATTGAAAGATGGAGTATAATTAACACACATTGATTTTGTTTTATCGTCGTTTATTTTGTACCCTGAAATTTCCCTAAATCTGTTTAGTATATCAAGTAAATGTACAAGTATCCTTATCTGAATGTGTTGTAGTTATTACATCATCTGCAAACAACACTAGTTTATATTGTTAAGTGTGGACTAGCCCTCTGTGTCTGAGTTTCTGAACTTAACTGCCAGTGGTTCCAAATGTAAAGCCAACACAGTCTGCATGCTTCCTTTGTTCCCCTTTCTAATATATTTTCAGTTATCCTTCCATTTATTTTACTCTTGATTTAGTTCTGTCATGTACATTTTTAAGTACACATATCAATTACCATGGAAAGCCCATGCTCCAAAATCTCCCTTAGTGGTAACTCAAGCATACTCTTATAAAAGTGCCTGCTTTACATTTTTTTGTCTGCATATTTGTGTATTTTGTTTACCAGTAATATATTGTCAAATGTCTGCCTCCCCTTTTATGAAGCCACATTGATCTGTATTTACTAACTTAGGCAGCAAGTTTCCAATTCTATCTGCCAGTGTGGATGCAGATGTTTTATAACCATGATTTAAAACTGTTATCTGGCTTATATGATCCTGGGCAAGATGGATTTTTGCCCTCTCTTAGAATTACAGATATTACTGCTTTTCTCATGAATGCAGTACTTTCTAATATTCTCTCAAACAGTTCAACCCATGTTAGGGCCATCTCCTCTACAGGAATTCCATCCCATCCCGGTGATTTCCCTTTCGCTTATTTCTTGAACTGGTCTAACACCTCTTGTAATGTAACTGGTCTTATTAGACTTTACCCTTCCTCCTATGTTATTCTACTAAGCAATAAATCTTGTAAAAAATCTTCCATACTTTTATACTAATGTCCTGTGTCTCTAGTTTTGGTATATAACTCCTGACAGAACTTATAAAATGTTTTTGCTATTTGCTCCAGATCCCTTGTTATGGTTTCTTCATCCATTTTTCTAGCTTGGGTAACGAGCCTCTGCACTTTCTGTATTCCAAGTCTCTGGGCTACAATTTTTTGATGCTTTGTTGTGTTAGCAATAAGTAGGAGATATTTTTATATCTCTTTCTTAATATTCCCTCTTTTGTATATTTATCCAACTCCACTATTAACTTTTAATTTCTCCTTTCTGTTCTGGTTCCAGTGATCCTTTTTTTCTGCTGTAGTTCCCTAATCCTCTCCAGCTTACCATTTTGCCTCTTGCTCTCTTTCCTCCAATTTTGTTTAACCTGCTCTGAAACCATATATTGCAGTTTTCTCTTTGCGTCATCCCAAATGAATCTTGTCAGCTCTGTCTCACCTAAGTTATAGGTAAATATTCAGGATATCAGTTTGCAGACTATTAGCCTAGCCAACAACCAGAGGTCAAAACCTTGTAT
Source organism: Protopterus annectens (assembly GCF_019279795.1). Taxonomy (NCBI): domain Eukaryota; kingdom Metazoa; phylum Chordata; order Ceratodontiformes; family Protopteridae; genus Protopterus; species Protopterus annectens. The sequence continues at coordinate 539,407,889 of NC_056727.1, forward strand.
CCATGAGTTAAAAACCTTAACTGTTCTGCCATTATGGTCTCTTAACTTTACCTGGTTCTGTGACTTTGCCCACCAAGTTGTCCCTACCCTTCAGTGCCTACCTAAGATAATCTGACAGGTTTTTGTGAACTGCATTGCACAGGTTCCTGATCCGAAATTAGTATGGGATAGGTCTGTATTTGTGTGATCATGTCCTTTTCCACTGAAACATATATTCTGCCTAATCTTGACCATGTCCCTCCTGCAGTTGCTTGAAATGGGAACTTATTTAGAAACCTGTCTTTCCTGCCTGTATTTGCTCACCCATAACTTTTCACTAATTATTTTAAGTATTTGTCCTTAGGGGTGAATTTCTGCCTTCTGAGTCCTCCACATAAATTTAGTTTATGTACAACAGTGTTCCAGTTTCTTCCTACAACTAATATCCCCTGGTGGTACACTGCTAATTTCCCATGTGATCTGTTTTAGGTCAGTTTTCATTGTTGTCGGCGACAGGTCCGCATTTCCCAGTGTTATTCTTTTGCTGTCCCAGTAACTTTGCATGAGTATATACCCTCCCTCATTTTATCCCACTTGCAGTCTTCAGTCTATATATTTGCCCCTCTGTTGATTAAAGTTATTACATCTCTCCTTATACCCTCCTTTGCTTCTGCATATTATCTTGTTCCTTGCCATTTCCTTAGAAAATGTACACTTTCTTGGTCTTGTAGATGTATTTCCTGTATTATAACAATGGTCTGCCTCAACACCTCATGTATACTGTAGGGCAACAAGTTGTTTCTCTTCTACCAAATCATTTACATTCCATGTTATTTTAACACCCATTTTTGAACTTTTTTTTTTAACCGTGTTACTCTTGCCATAAAACCTACTGTGTCTCCTTTCTTCCTTGCTTCTGTCCCTCTACTTAACAGCAAAACACTCCCCCAGCATCTCCAGTTCTCTTCAACATGAATTGTCTAACCTCCTCCCATCCATGTCTGTACACTTCCCTTATATTTAGAGCTCTTACTCTTTTCTTGTGAGCTGTGATTTAGAGCTGCCTTTTGTCTGCACTCCCTGACCTAGTGATCAAACTATATTAACAGGTTCACATTTATAAATGTTATACATCACATCAAAAATCTGAACAATGCTCAGAAAAGTAGATACAACAGGTCAAAAACCAGGAAGCTGATTAACATAAAATGTGCATGTATAATTATGTAACCCCACCCACTCCCATGGAATTGTGGGATGCCAGCATTCAAATGCGAATTGAGAAAAAGCCTTTTTTAAAGAGAAAAGTGATTGTAATGTGATAATTCGCATAGTAAATTGTATATTTATAGCACTTAGAAAAAAGGTAAAGCATGACTTTCCAGGTTGACCGCGTTAAATAGCCATGAACTTGACTTACAAAGTCAATCACATCTGAAGGGAATAAATACACAGTAGGTTATGCAGCTTCTGTTATTTCATTTACTAAATCCATCACTCACTTAAGCATGGTTATCCTGGTAAAGAAAATGAATAGCACAATTTCATATTAGGGCTCACTCCTTGTAGTCACTAGATTATTTAAAATGCATTTATTTTGCACAGTTCTAATGCTACAATCACTGTTGTGCATAAATTTATATATGGACAGTTGGGCACTATTTCCCAACAGCAAAAGGTTAACCTATGTTGTTGCCAAGGAACTTCCATATTCCCTGATGTGGGCTTAACTGCTGTATTAATTCAGTGGTGCTGGACTGCTCAAAAATAAAATCCATAAATTGTAAAATACGTTTAAAGTAGCAAGAAAGGTTCTGCAAACCATCAGATGCAATGGGTACAATGCAAGAGAAAATTGTGACAGCTGCTAAAAAATCAAGCTACTGTACCACCTAATTTTGTTGGACAAAGTGTCTACATAAAGTCCCAAGAATTATTCATACACTAGTGAAATAGCCAAAAACAAACACACGCAACACAACATGCTAGGTCTCTATCTCAAACAATTTTGCCTCAGAAATGTTTACATGGGTTTTTCAATACAGCACTGCACACAGAGAACACAACTTTCTTTAGCTGTACACAAAGACCGACATGCCATAAGCCTAGTTGATTAAACAGAAGCAGCAAATAAAACGTGCGATCACTGGTTAAAAATGCTAACGTTCTTCAGTCTGTCTTAGTTGCAAGGTACTCTTGGGAAAATTAATTTTCTCTCCCCCCATCTTCTAGGTTGCTACCTATTCCCAGTTAAGAGAGGCAAAAAAGAAACAAAGCCTTAGACTCATTTTTAATATTTATTTATTTGTTTACCGAGAATTTCTGACTGGACACAGGTCCTTTTTCAGTAGAGGCCCGGGGAGAAAAGCTCCACAGAAAGACATGGTAGATGGTAAACAATAACAATCAAGTATGAATACAGTAGAGGTGATCATGACATGGAGAAATACAAGAACAAATTTGGTACAATTGAGTAGTAAGCTCTAAATTACAAACATTGAGAAATAAGAAGTAAAACACAAGTGCCACAAATTTTCAAAACCGTAACTAGATAACAATAATAGACTAAATGAATAAACTAAATCCTGGAAGGATTAACAAGCAGTGAATAATCTTCAATTTAGTTTTATAGTGATAGAGGGGGGGATACTCTATATAAAACTGGGAAAGGAGAGAAGGGTTGAAGGGGGGGGGGGATTAATTAGACGGGGTTAGGACAAGGACAAAGCCAGCAAGAACTTTGGTGAGATTTAAGTGCAGTCTTGAAAAGACTGGAGGAAGGAAGAAGAATTATGGTAGTGGGAAGGTTGTTCCGAAGCCTGGGTATAGTGCAGGTAAATAGTGCTTCACCTGCTGAGTTTTTAGCTTTGGTGACGTGGAGGAGATTTTTTGTTGCAGGAGCGTAGTGGTCTGGAAGAGTTGGAGAATTGTATGGAGCGATGGGATTCAGAAAGGGTGGTTTAATAATTTATGAGCAAAGGTGAGTTGAGTTTGGTGTAGGAGTTGTGGGACTTCAAGCCAGTCAAGGTTTCTAAGGGAGACAACAGTGGTGGCTGCGGTAAGAGGCACCAGTGGCAAGTTTTGTGATTTTATTGTAGCAGGCTTCGAGTATGTGTAGGTCTGACTGTCTAAGATTTGTAAGTATGAGGGATGCAGAGAGTAGGGAGGATATTAGTTGGGAATTGGCGATAGAGATTCTTGGTGGTTTGGTGAGGTATTGACGGCTTCTATATAAGGCACCCAGTTTTTTGTGAACTTTTTTTTTATTGTTGGTGATATGTGGGTGTCAAATTTGAGATTGTCAATCTGTATGCCAAGTAGTTTTGTGTGAACTGTTGGTGAAATGGAGGTATTATCCTTGGCTTGAATAGTGAAGTATGGGATGTTTGGGGTAGATTTGGAGGATTGGAAGATGAGGAATTTGGTTTTATTTGGATTGAGGAGAAGCTGGGCATTAGATAGCCAGCTTTCAACTGAAGAGAAAGATTATTGGGTGATCTGTTGGTGTTCTGTTAGAGTTGGGGCTGAGCAGATGAGGGTGGAATCATCTGTGAATACTGTATGAGGGAGGCATGTTTGGTGGCAGTGTGTAGATTATTGGTGAAAAGGGAGAAAAGTAGGGGGCAAAGGTAGGGGGCCAAGGATGGAGCCCTGGGGAACCCCGAGAGTAACAGGGAGACAAGTGGATAGATTGTTGTCCCAGGTGACTGACTGCTGGCGGCCTTGTAGATAGCTGTGGAACCAGTTTACGGCTGGTGTGGAGAAAAAGAGGTCAGATAGAGCAGAGAGTAGAAGATTGTGTGACACAATGTCAAAGGCTGTAGATAGATCCAGAAATACAGCAGAGGAGAGGAGGCCATTGTTTTTGTGATGGAGGATAGTGTTGGTGAAGGAGAGGAGAGCAGTTGTGCTGTGGTGTGGTCTGAAACCATGCTGGGTATTGGAAAGGAGGTTATTGTTAAGGAGGAATTTGGGGACCTGTGAGTTGATGCATTTTTCAAGTATCTTGGAGAGGGGGGAGAGGATGGCAGTGGGGCGGTAGTTGGAGAGGTCAGTGGAGGGGCCACCTTTGTGGAGGGGAATGATGTGTGATATTTTCCATAGCGTGGGTACATACGATTCTGATATGGAGTGGTTGATTAATATGGAAATAGGATAAGCTAGGACATTGGCTGCTAACTTTAGGTATTAAGCAGGCAGGTAGTCTCCTGCTAGTTTTGTGGGTTTGAGTTTTGTCAGGAGTCTTTATGTAGGAGGTGGGTACTGTGGAGAGAGAGAGAAGGTAGGGAGGAGGGGTGGTTTTGCGTTGGGTGAGGGGGGAATTAGTGTAGGAAAGTGTTTTTTTTGTTAGGGATAGAATGGATTCTGTGAGGTGTTTTTTGAAGGAATCAGCAATGCTACTGATGGAGATAGGTGTGGTTGGTAGGGGGGGTGCTTACTTTTCCTGGGCAGATTATAGAGTTAATTGTAGACCAGAATTGCTTGGGGTTATTTTGGGAGGAGTTTAGGGACGTCTGATAGAAAAGGGCTTTGTCTGCTTTTACTTGCATTTTGACCTTGTTACGTAGTTTGAGGAAGAGTTGCCTATCTGAGGGTTTTTTTAGTTGTGCGCCAGCGTTCCCATGTTTTTATCCCTGGTTTTCATGAGGCCCCTGGTGTTTTTTTGTAGCCAGGGGGCGCTCTTAGTTCTGATTCTAGTGTTTATCAAGGGGGCATGGAAGTTAAGGATGTTGAGGAAGGAAATGTTAAAGAAATGAACTGTTTCTTCTAGGTTGAGGTACTTTAGAGGTGACCAGTTTACATTCTGGATGGAGGAGGTGAAGGAGTTTGGGTTAAAATTAGCTCTGTTGCGAATAAGTCTGTGGGTAATGGGTTTGCAATCATTAATGTGTGATTTTTTAGTAGGAAGGTTGGGAATGGTCACTGAGGGAGTCGGGTAAACAGCCTGCTAGGTAGGTGTGAGGGGCTTTGTTAACTAAGACCCAGTCAAGAATGGTGTGGTTATTGAGGTTTTTATTCATCCAAGTGGGGGTTTGTATTAACTGAGAGAAACCATGGAGATTTAAGTGGAGGGCTGGGTGGTTGCTGTTGCAGGATATCCAATTGATAAAATCCTCCAGGATGATAGTTTCTTGGGGTAGGGAGAGATTGGCACAGTCTAGTAGGTTTTGTAGGGGGGTATATTTTGGCCTGGTGGGAAATAGCACCCTATAATGTTGATTGATTTGTTAGGGTTTAATTTGAGGGTGGTGTAAAGTATTTCTTCCTTTTCAAACTGGGAGCTGATTTGGTGAGAATTTGAATATTGAGATGGTGTTTGTACAACAGTGCCACACCTCCTCCTTTTCTGGATAGTCTGTCCTTATGGAGGATGTCGTATCCAGGTGGGAGTATTTCCTCACTGTTGATGTGAGGTTTGAGCCATGGTTCGGTTAGGATAAGGGATGTTTGGGTAGTAGAGGTTTATGTAGGCATGAAGGTCTTGGATTTTATTACAGATTCCTCTGATGTTGAGACATAATGAGGAGGTCATTTGGGTTATTGTTGCTTGTGATTTGGGTGATGGTGGAATTAGTTGGAAGGGGGTTTGTGGAGATGTTGGTGATTGTGGGGCCAGGGTTGGGGTGCACTTCTCCAATGACAGCAAGTTTAGAGAGAATGTAAAGAATATGTTTTATATATGCAGTAAATAATTTGTTCTATTTTATGGATATTTTGTGTTCAAATGGGGGGGGTGAAATTATGTAGTGGGTGATTGAGGGGACTTGATGTGAGAGTGCAGTGGAAATGGTTGGGGGTTATGACTGTAGCTGTTTGGTAGGATGTAATGTAGGCTAGAATAGTGCAGGTGAGTATTACAACAGTATTACCTAGTGACATGGTTGCTTTGGATGTGAGATTAAGCAATAGGTGAGGTAATTGTATAATCAAGTAATTATATACACAAATTACAGTGCAACCAAAACATTGTAATATTAATACCATATTACTTCAAAAAGCACGTAAATCATTTCTATCAGCCAGTAGACTTTGCAATATAGTGATATGATCAATATATTGGTTCTGGGTAATCAGCACCTATATGTCCCCCCATTTAGATAATATATAAACAAAATTAAATAAAGAGGAGTATGTGCTAATCAAGAATATGATAGGACACCTAATGTAAAGGGACACCTGTTGTATTCAATGTGTGATGATTGAAAAATTAGGTCTAGGCATACAAATTAACAAAGAACCTTCCCAAACAGTAGGATGTATGCAAACTTCTGTGAAAAAGGAGAAAATAAATATTGTCAGCCCTTAGATATGTCCTATCTCAACACATAATGAACTCAAAGTATGGTGTTAAATAGTAACCTGGATTAAGCTATAAAAATGTACCTTACCAGAATATCAAAAATTCAAATTGTTAAACACATAAAAATGTGTATTTACTAAAGAGATAATATAAGGGGTGCAATGACTCAAGGCCATAAACATACATCTGTGTAAACATATATATCACAAACATACGTCAACATAAGATTGAAAAGCACAAGTCGACAAAATTAGAGCCATACTAAATAGGTCCCCATATATAATAGCAGTGCAGCAAAACAAAAACAATTGAGTGTTATATTTAAATCACACCAAATTGACTACATTTGCAAATTACTCAAATAACACTTACAAAAACTTATAATCCCAACTAGTAGTTATACAAAGTCTGTACTCCACAGTCAAGTACTTCCAAAAGCAATTTTAATTCACGATGAAAGAAACTGTTCGTTCGAACCAAGTCCCATATAGCTGGCATCAAACACTGTAGATATCTTGGGGAAAAAAAGTGAAATTTACCCATAAGTCCCCAAAGAGTAAAGATAAGCAGTCTTAACAGCTTACACCCCCTTAGAGTGGAAAAAAAGCTGTTTCATTCGAACCAAGTCCCATATAGCAGCATAAAACACTGCTAATATCTTGAGGAAAATCCGAAAGTTTTACACACAAGTCCCCAAAGAGTAATGATATTCAGTTCCAACAGCTTACCTTCAGAGAGTGAAATACAACAATCTGAACCCACTGGATACAGTTTCAAACTTAAAAAATTCACTACAGTCCCACTCAATGCTGGCAAAACAAAATACCAATTTTCAACAGTCTATGGAGATAAATCCAAGGCCTGTAGTCTAATCATTCCCAAAAAGTACCTTCACTCACTCGCAAGAGCGTGCGACATGAATAAACTGAGTTTCAAGGCACCACTTATAATGAATAATATACAGTATCGGACTAAGCATTTCTTTCAGTTTTTGCTCCAAGTTATTATGTGACTGTTTTATCACACTTGCAGACCCCATACGTCATATGCTGGATTTTTATACATCAACTATAACTGCCTGATTTTTTGTATTAAGTTGCTGATTGGGGTAATTCACTAATCCAACTGAGATCTATTTTAGAAACAACTCTGGTACTGTTTGGTACCCTCTTCACAATGTGAAGCCTCCCATGATCCCAACAGGCGCGCACACACTCTTTCTCCCTTCCTCCTTACATACACACACACACGTGCATGTGTGTCTATGCCCTTTTCTGGCTTGAGTCAGTAGCCTCAGAACTGCCACTAAGTCTGGGACTAGATCTGTGCCATGCCTGCAGATATTGCATCCCAAACTCCCACTCCAGTCTTCTCCTCTTCCTCCTCCCTGACCCCAGTCTCTGCTGTTTTAGGATGACTACAGAGAAGCCAAAAGCAGCCAAGAAGAAGCGTTAACAAAATGTAATTGCATGCATGCACGGCTTCATCAGCCACGTTATTTTAAATTTAAACCAAGTATTTCTACTTAAGAAGTTCTGCCTTTATGCTGACACACAAAAAACAAAAAATCAATAAAGAATAAAAAGCTCCTCACTTTTGTGCTAGCGTTAGCTTGCCAATGCAGAAGTGGAGGGCAGTGGCTGAGCAGACTCAGTCTTATAAACAGATGCAAAGTGAAATACTAGCCTCTGATGCCTTTAAAAAGTGCAGCACCAGCTTGTTGCTGCATAGCTGCACTACAACTGTCCACTATCTGGGCTTCCGGTGTCACAATTATTTATTTATTTATTTATTTTTGTTTGGAACCAGACTTCTAAAAGAGAAGCAGGAATCTGAGTTTTGGCAGAATTCCCGTACTACAGTGTTATGTGCTGTGTGAGTCAATAATTTGTCCTTTTATTAATACTTTTCCCATCTCATTACTAGTAAACAAGAAAACTTTGTGTCTTGGATTGGAACTTTGCCTTTTTTTATTTCTCCCTTAACAGCTGAACAGCAGTCAGAATTTGAGAGAATACGGTCAGGACAGGGCCTTGGTTGGTAATGACAAGATGGTAGTGGTGCCGGGAATTATTAAAAAAAATTATAAATAAATTCACACACACGCACCCACCTTTACCTCACAATTAACGTTGATCAAACTGTATTAATATATTGTCGCTTCCAAATTGTTCTTCCTTTTTGATGAACTTGAGTATGCAGCAGCATGGTATATTTGTATTTTGGACAAAGCATGTAGTCTGAGAAGAGCAAGATGTACATAATCTGTAAACAAACAATAGTCAAAACTAACAAAAAATATATATAAGCTTGCTGTGTGTGTGCATGTGTGTGTGTGGAACCTCACCTGCCCAGTGTAGAAACAGAAACACAGCTGTTTCCTCAGGTAAATTCCTTTAGTATCACAAGCAAAATTTACTTATGCATACTCAGTAAAACTCCCCAGATGCCCAAGGCAGGCAGCAGACTTCTAGCTAAGATGGGGAGTTATACAGTTCAGACTTCACCCATCTCTCGCAACAGTGGAGTATACTAATAACTCCTCTTCATATACCATTGTTTCCAGACTCAGGCACCGTCTCATGACACTGGTGTAATCATCATGCACGTCTGCGCGATGTGTGCATTAATTAAAAATTGTAATAAAAAAAATTTGAGATTTCAAGGGGCCACTCAGGAATTTGTGACACCCCGTTATTTTAGCCTGAAAACTGTGAAATTTGGAGGCATTCGGTACGGTTGAGAGGTATGCATATATTGTTTTGCATCATAAAGTATAAGCAACATTGCATAAATTGTTCACTTCCTGCATTCTCTTAAACCTCATTCCTCCTCCAAAATATTTTTCTGCATGTATTCTCAAAATTTCCATTTTATTGTATATAATTTATTCCTACCCTTTTCTAAAGATTTCCTCTTCTTTTATCTTACGATATTAACTACTTCAAGTATAGTTGATTTAGATTTTGATTTATATTTTCTAGTAATTGCGTTTTTGGCAGACACCAGAATTAAACTTTACAAGTTTAGTTTTGTGTCGCAGCTCAAAAAAACAAACAAATTTCCTTTGCTTGCGTCATTTGCTTGCGTAATATTCATGACGGAGTACTCTACAGGGAATTTTTAAAGTCTGCCATCTTATTGCAGTCCAAGAACATATGCTTCCAGGTATCTTTTTCTTCCTCATTACACCTCACCTCCAGTATTTGCAATCTATCTGAGGAAAAAAATCTTTAGAGTCTGTTTGGGGGTACAAAAGTATCCGTGCAAACACTTCCAGGCAGAAATTCCAAATCTAGAGTTTGTTGCATATTTGAGAGCCATACATATGTTCTTCCATTGTTTCTTTGTAAATTGCATATCTAAGCTGTCTTCCCAATCTTCTCTGAGATTTTCTGATCAGTTCCTGCAGTTATCATGAAATATTTTATATGCCCTACTAATTTTGCATTTTCTAACAGTAGCTTCTGTTCTAGATTCAATTAAAAACTCAACCAGTGCATGTCTTTCATTTAGGACACCCTATTCCCTTTCTCTTTGTCTATAGTCTGTAGTCTGATATAAATCTGTGATAGAGAAGGCAATCAGTAGCCTGCAATTCAAATGTCATCTTGGCCCCTTCCCATTCTGTTAACTTTCCCTTTCACTATTTGTTCCCAATACCTTGGATGTTCATCGTGCATACAGCTGCAGTCATAACAGATGGGTTCTCCTGCCGTCAGGCGGGTCCTCGGTCGGCTGAATTCCAAAGTCTAGGTCCGGCGTCGGTTGTCGTTGCTTCTTTCCTGACGTCAGTGCGACAGGGGTATAAAAGAACCAGCCGACGCCATTTTCTTCAGTCTTTCTTGCCGCACGGTAGCAGAAGCAGTTCGCAAGTGCCGGTCGGCCAGCTCCTGAAATTACGAAAATTTTGAAACCGAAGTCTTCTTGAAAGCTAAGTACCCAGTTGGGGAAACTTTTCTTGCCTCAGACTGATGTCAAAGTTAATAATTGTATTTCATGTGGGAAGCAAATACCGCATAAGGATTTCCATTCCCTCTGTATTCCTTGTTTAGGCCCAGACCACGACGTCTCGGTCTGTCGCTTTTGTGCTACATTCAACAAACGCACCATTAAGCGTCGGGCGGAGTTCGCCCAGCATTATTTTGGCAAAACATTTAACTATATTATGTCGTCGGATACTCCGACTCCAGTTTTGTCTAAAAAGCGCAAAGATAAGGACCGACACACGAGGTCCGCGGCCTCTACCGACACCACGCCAAAGCCGACTACACGTGGTCCGGTTCTCAGCGAGGCGCCTACGCAGCCCCTGACTACCGACGACACTTCATTGGCGGTGTCTCCTGTGTCCGAGGTCGCAGGCTCCTCGGCCCACACCCCGACTACAGATACCGAAGCCACTCTTGGCGGTGAATCTCAAAATGTGGACAGGTCTACCTCCTCTCAAGGTGTCTTCAGACCTTTCTCTTCTTTTTCCATCAAGGCTTTCACTAAGTCTAAAGCAGCCATGCATTCTAAGAGACAAGCTACACAGGGCCCATCTCCAGGCCCCATGCCTAAAAAACAGATGCTTAAAATGGCTGAGGATTTAATTACTCTTATCAGGGTTCTCAACCCCGGACAAAAGGTCCAGAGTGGAGGAAGAATCCCCCTCCTCTGATCAGGGCTCCATTATTTCAGAGCACTCTGATGATCAGGAACATTCTTACTCCCCTTTTGAAGACTCTGATGCAGAGGAGTCCATTCCCACTGTATCCCCCCCAGAGGATTACTCATTTGGGGAAACTTTGCATACCTTAAGGGAACACTTCCACTGGGAAGGCCAAGATTATTCAGATTCCAAGAAAAGGCTTAGGGAATTTCTCTTGCTACCTCAGCACAGGCCTCTGGCTATTCCTCCTGTCTTGGACATACTAGATGATGTGTACTCGGAGGCCTACCTTAACCCGGATTCTCTACCTCCAGCTCACTCATTGACTCACACCAATTTCTATACAAAAGCCATGCTGCTGACCCAGAAACCATCTCACAGCGCCCCAAGGGAATTAAGGCCTCCACTGCTAAAAATCCATTACCTTCCGAGAGAGAGTCCAGATCCTTAGAAAGGTGGGGTAAAAAGGTATATACCTCGGCTACCTTAACCATGAGGGCATTAAACTGTCAGTTCCATATGCTAAAATACCAACAGTTTTTGTTATCACAATTGAAAAGTAAAATGTCACAACCTGAACAACCAGACTTGAAGGAGTTGCAGGATTTGATGCATAGTGCAGAACAAGTGGGTAAACATACCTTACAATGTGGTTTTGATGCTCTAGAGGCCTCCTGTAGAGCTGCTGTTACAGGATCAGTCATACGTAGACATGCCTGGCTCAAGGAACAAACCTTGCCAGATCATGTCAAAGCTAAATTACTAGATGCCCTCTAAAAAGGATGTATTATTTGGTGCTAATGCTGAGGAGGTATTAAGGAAAATGGAGGAAAAGGCTAAATCAATGCAAACTGTGAAAGATTTTCTACAGGTACAACCCCCACATTTCAGTAGAAATTGGCCTTCCAAAAATTGGTCCTATCCAGCCACGGACAGACCCCAAAGAGGTAGATACAGGCGCCCGAGGGGCAGAGGACAATCCCAAGGATCGTTTAGAGGCAGACAATGGCAAGCTCCTACACAAAGAGGTGGTGAGGATAACTCGCAACCATTCAGAAAGCAAGCCCAATGACTTTCCCCTTTGCATGCCAAGCAAGACTCAAATGGCAGCACCCTTAGGCGGAAAACTGGCATTATTTTCAAAAAATTGGCATATTGTCACAAAAGACAAATGGATCCTGGACATTATAAACAGAGGCTACAGATTCCATTTTCACACCCTTCCAGAAATGAGAGGCATGCCAAACCTGCCACACAATCAAAGGGCAGAGGCACAAAGGCAAATTACAGATCTCATAGACATGAAAGCTATTCAAGAGGTACCTACGCACGAACAAGGTCAAGGTTTTTATTCTAGACTATTCCTGGTACCAAGGAAGGGAAAAGATTGGAGACCTATTTTGGACCTATCCATCCTAAACACATTTCTACTCGTACCAAAATTCAAGATGCTCACTCTACAGCAGCTTCTTCCCATGCTGGGCAAGGAGTCTTGGCTGGTAACATTGGACCTCAAGGAGGCATACCTGCATGTCCCAATCAGACAAAATTGCAGAAGATACCTCAGATTTCTTGCAGGTTCAACCCATTATCAATTCTCTGCATTGCCCTTTGGCTTATCTACTGCGCCCAGAGTATTCACGAAATGCCTGGCATCAGTAATTGCCTACTGCAGACTTCAAGGGATACAAATATACCCCTATTTGGACGACTGCCTGATCCAAGCGGACAGCAAGCACATTCTTCTGAAACATCTGGCTTATGTAATAATGTTGTTGAACTCTCTGGGATACACAGAGTCAACAAAAAGAAATCAAAGCTAATACCCTCTCGGAAAATAATTTTCCTGGGTGCCAACTTGGACACCCAGATGGCCTACCTCACGCCAGAGAAGCAGGGGCAACTAACTCAATACTTCAGAGCACTAGCAAATTGCACCAGGCTGACTGCAAGGAAAATCCTGCAGGCTCTGGGATTCATGGCATCTTGCATCTTATAATCCCATGTGCAAAGCTGCATATGAGGAAACTTCAATGGTACCTGAAAACCCTATGGTCTCAACACAGCCACAGTTTGGAAACAATTAATACCACTAATTCCATGTCTTCAAAAGGAATTTCTGTGGTGGTCTCAAGCATGCCAAACAAACACAGGTCTCCCATTCAGCAAGCCTCAAGCAAATCAAGTCATCACAACAGACGCCTCGGACTATGCCTGGGGGGCGCACATGACAGATCGGTGCATTCAGGGCAAATGCTCCCAAAAAGAAAAGCACCTTCACATCAATCAAAAGGAAATGCTAGCAGTAATAAATGCTGTTATAGCTTTCAAAGACCTTCTGCAACCAGGTCAACTATTAATAAGAACGGACAACACCACAGTTATGTGGCACATAAACAAACAGGGAGGAACACATTCATACCCCCTATGCAGACTGGCCATGTCACTTTGGAACATGGCCATGGACTTACAAATCGAACTACAAGCACAGTACTTGCCAGGCAAGGAAAACACGCTGGCAGACAACCTAAGCAGAAATATGACAGATCCACACGAATGGAAGTTGCATCCTCAAGTTTTTACAGAGATAATCCAAGCATGGGGAAGGCCAGACATAGATCTCTTTGCTTCCCACAAAAATCACCAATTGACAAAATTCTGCTCAAGGATTTTCCATCCAAAGGCCTGGAGAGTGGACGCTCTCTTTCAGTTGGACATCAATGACAGTTTATGCCTTCCCACCTCTTCCTCTGCTGCCCAAAGTTCTATTGAAAACCAGAGCAGACAGACCAAAGATGATTCTCATTGCTCCAGACTGGCCAAGACAACACTGGTACCCACTCCCGAGGAGCCTGACGCATTCCCCACCATGGACCCTGCCTCTAATGCCTCTTCTCCTGACTCAGCACAGCTTCAAAACTCTTCAGTCAGCTAAAAACACTCAGTCTAGCCACATGGAAGATTCCTTAGCATCACAACAGACCCTACTCTCCAAGGAGATGCAGGATGTAATTTTGGAGGCCAGAAGGCCGTCTACTAGGAAAGCTTACTCCGCAAAATGGAAACGGTTTTGTGTCTGGAATGAGAAAAAGGGCCAGGATCCTGGAAAACTGAATTTACCTCAAATATTACAGTATCTAGCTGAGCTGCTAAGCAGTTGGACTTTCATTCTCCTCCATCAAAATCCATGCCTCAGCCATTTCTACAGAATACAGCACTGATCCACCCTTATTCTCTCACCCCCTCTTAAGACAGTTCCTCAGAGGGGCTAAGAATCTAAAACCCCCAAGGAAACAACCAATACCTGCTTGGGATCTCAATTTCATTCTGGCAAAACTGACCTTGCCTCCTTTTGAACCAGCTGCCTCATCAGATTTGCAATATTTGTCCTGGAAAACAGCTTTCCTTCTGGCTATTACCTCAGCTCGTAGAGTTTCAGAACTACAAGCTCTCATGGCTGTGCAGCCTTTTATCGTCTTCCATCAGGGCAGAGTTTCCTTACGAACCAACCCGTCCTTTATGCCAAAAGTGGTATCCAGGGTAGCTTTGAATCAGGCCATACACTTATCTACCTTTTATCCTAATCCTCAAAACAAAGGGGAGAGATTACTGCATTCCTTGGACATTCACAGACAACTGCGTTATTATTTGGACAGAACAAAGCCTTTCAGAAAATCAGAACAGCTCTTTGTGTCCTATGCTATAGGAGCTCAAGGAAAGCCAATTTCCAAACAGACAATTTCAAAATGGATAGCCCACTGCATACGCTTTTGCTATTCTTTTCATGGCAAAACTGTACCTACAGGCATCAGATCTCACTCCACAAGGGCCACGGCTACCTCTGCAGCCTTTCTCAGAGGAGTTCCTACCAAAGATATTTTAGAAGCAGCCACTTGGAGTTCTGTGCATACCTTCTCCAAGCACTACCACCTTCCACTATACTCCAAATCTAGAGCGGGCTTTGCCACTGCAGTCTTGCAGGGCATTCTGGCTCCTCCTAGTTCCACCTAGTGCCTACCACCCCTTTCTTAGCTTTGGGATTCTACCCATCTGTTATGACTGCAGCTGTATGCACGATGAACATAGTACAGTTTTGTACCTACCATAAATGTAGATGTTCGAGTGCTAATACAGCTGCAGTCCAGGTTTCCCTCCCTCCTTCCCCTCTTGGGATAGGCCTATTGGCTGACATATCCTCATGCAACCAGATTGGGGTATTCATTCATGATGTATTTGCTTGCACTACTGTATTTTGATTATATGTTATTGCTTTATTACACTAATTTATGTATTGCCTTCCTTCTGGGGGCACCTGACATCTGGGGCAAGAAAAACTGAAGAAAATGGCGTCGGCTGGTTCTTTTATACCCCTGTCGCACTGACGTCAGGGAAGAAGCGACAACAACCGACGCCGGACCTAGACTTTGGAATTCGGCCGACCGAGGACCCGCCTGACGGCAGGAGAACCCATCTGTTATGACTGCAGCTGTATTAGCACTCGAACATCTACATTTATGGTAGGTACAAAACTGTACTTTCCTTTTTCAGCTGCCTGCAGTAAATTCCATCCCCCCCCCTTGCCTGTACTCTGTACCCCTAATTACAGTCACCCCTATCGACAGAATCTCTTTTGTGTTCCTTTGTTTGGCTTGGTTCTTAGTATACTTTCTGCTACTTTATGAATATTATTTTCTTTGTCTGTTCATGGGTATGTTCATAGGTGTGCACCAGGCTAACGGCCCTGGAGCCTATGTAAGCCTAGCCCAAGAAGATTCCCTGACATCATGCCACCCAAAGTTATTTCCCAGTGCCCTTGTCAAGCAAGGCCACTGAAGTGATCCCTGGGGTGAACTTCCTATTGCCCGTCCACTCATCAAGATTTTTCTTAGAGGGCCAGTGAAGTGCTCTGCTTGACGTGAATGGGAAGTTTGTTCCAGAGTATGGGAAGTCTCTGGGTTAGGAACCTGTCCCCTCCAGCATGTTCTGTTTATTGTGGTAATGAGGTTTAGGTCCCTGAAACTTGTGGCTTTGGAGGGATTGGGATTTCTTTACGTGTAGCATACCTAGCAGCTCTGGGTCAGACATGGCTTTGTAGGTCAAGCTTCTAAGTAGGCGATAAGAGACAGAGTATAGGCTGTTTTTTTTTAGTCTGTCCATATAGGGCATGTGTCTAAGGCCTAAGATCCTCTTAGTGAGGTATTTCTGTGGCCTTTCCCAGTTGTAGGTGTCTAGTGAGGTACATACCAAATGGGGCATTGTATTCTATAATAAGTGTAATGAGGGATGAGTAGAGAGGGGTTATGACCCTTTCTTCCTGGATGAGAAACCTTTTGTAATGAGATGTGCCACATAGAAGGACTTTCTGACTACAGTGACAATGTGGTTATCAAAGGAGAGGTTGCTGTCAACCTGTGTTCCCAGATCTCTTTATCATACCTTCAGTGTTTAGTGGACTGCCGCCTATGTGGTAGTTCATGGGCACCAAATTTTTCCCAAAGCGAATGCCAATGCACTTTTTGGCATTTAGCTTAAGGCCATGGTTCTGGCACCAGTCATTGTTGTCAGTGAGGCCTTTTTGTAGAATGTCTACATTAGTTGGAGAATCAGTAATGGCTCCCAGTTTGCAATCATCTGTGAACTTGGTCAGCCAGAGTCCCTTTGTGTTGGCTTGAACTTCAGAGAAGTAGATTCCAAACAGGAGAGGACCTATGACCCATCCCTCTGGGACACCACTTGTAACTGGTCGGTAGTCAGATTTGGAGTCTGCTGGGTTCTATCAGTGAGCCAGTTGGCAACCCATCTTATGACATCGGGGTTTATGCCTAGTTTAGTGAGTCTGTCTATGATTCCCGGGTGAGGGATAGTGTTGAAGGCCTTGGCAAGATCTAGGTAGGCTGTGTGAACTACCTTGCCCTCATCCACAGCTCTGGTGACAGACTCAAAGAAGTCTATCAGGTTGAGCAAGCATGATCTACCTTTTGCAAACCCAAACTGTGTGGGGTCCAGAGTTTGGAGATTCCCTATGTCCTTATTTATAAGGTCCATGATGATGCGCTCCATAGCCTTACATGTCAGACTAATGGGGTAGTAGTTCCCAGGGTCTGTGGTTGCTCCCCCTTTGTGGAGTGGGATGACCATAGCAGTGCACCATTCAGTAGGAACAAAGCCCGAAATGAGGATGTGATTGAACAAGGGTACTCTGGTGTGGTGCCAGTTCACTTTGTAATTCATGTAGAAACACAGCCAGGGATATTATCAGGTCCCATGGAAGCTGTATTCTTGGCTTTGGACAGTGCGTTTTTTACCTGTGTAGCAGTGATAATAGGGACTTGGCATTCCTCAAGTATTGTGATAGGCCCTTTTAGGGGGTGAAAGGGGGGTAAAGTTCACACTGAACCTGTCGGCCAATATGTTGGCAATATCAGTTGGTTCTGCATATGTATTGCCATTGTGCTGTAACTCAGAATAGATCTGAGTATTGCCATGTAGATTCTTCACAGAACTATAGAATGTCTTGTGGTTGTCTTTAGAATCTGCAGCAATTTTGCTTTTGTAGCTAGCTTTAGAGGATTTGATGATGGATCTCAGTTTTTTGCTGAGGCTAACAAGGGAGTTTTTCCAGTCTTGGGAATTCACCCTTTTCTGCAACATTCTTGTGGTTGTCTTTAGAATCTGCAGCAATTTTGCTTTTATAGCTAGCTTTAGAGGATTTGATGATGGATCTCCGTTTTTTGCTGAGGCTAACAAGGAAGTTTTTCCAGTCTTGGGAATTCACCCTTTTCTGCAACATTTTTTTCCTTCTGTTGTAGAGTTTGTTTATGGTGGGGGACCACCAGATTGGCTTCCTTTTTTGGAGGGGAGTGTATTGGTTCTGTTTGGTATAGCCTGTTCCATGCACTTGTTTGTGTTCATGCAGTGCATTGATGTATGATTCAGCAGTCATGCACCTATTTTCCATTTGCATGGGTGTTGTGAAGTTAGCCACCTCTGTTTTTAGAAGCCCAAAATTGGCTTTGGAGAAGTTTTTTTTACGGTGGTTTCCTTTGGGGGGGGGGGGGTGAGGGTGGGATGTGGATATCCATGGTGATTAACTTGTGGTCAGATCTGACCAGGAAGGAGTTGATTACTGGTGTAGAGCAACGGTCGCTCATGTTAGTAATGACCAGGTCAAGGATGTTTCTAGCCCTGGTGGGGGTAAGAATGACTTGGTCTAGGGCATTGGAATTAATGAATTCCAGAAAACTTTGCGCAAGTGTGTTGGTACAGGAGTAATTTTCCCAGTAAATGGAGGGGTAGTTAGCCTCCCCGTATAAGGGTATTGGGTTGTACCCTATATTTTCCAGTGTGTTTAGAAATGTTTAGTGGGAGTCTTGGGACATGGTTGGGGATCTATAGCAGGCTACAACCTGGATTGCAGTTTAACTCAGTGTTGTACCTGAAGCATCTCTGATGCGTTATGTTGGGCTGCTAGTCTGGAGGTGTGCATATCCTTTATGAATATGGAGACACCACTGCCTTTAGTGCTTCGGTCCAGGTTTAGGGGCCGAAAGGTGTGGTATGAATTATAGCCTGGTAGTGCTGGGGTGCTCTCCGGAGCCTTGAACCAGGTCTCGGTCATGGCAGAGATGTCCATATTCTCAATTTTGAGTGCTTTGAGCGAGTGCATTTTGAGGTCTAGACTTCTAGTGTTGAGTATCATGACCCTCCTATTTCGTTTGGTTGTAGCTGTTATGGTAGTAATTTTGTCTTTAGGACATTGCCTAAAAAAGGCACTGTAGGGGTAGGCAAGAGCCTTGGCCAGTATCCGGAATCCCTAGGGTGACAGGTGCAGGCCATCTCTGGCAAAGCATCGAGGTCTGTCAGTCATTTCATCCCAGGCAGACAGATACTGGATCCCCTTAGAGTGACACCACAAACTTAGCCAAATGTTGAAGTCAGTCATTTTCTGCTTGTACTGTGGTATCATTCTGGGTGATGGTAGGATTCTGCTCAGAGCTAGGGTCATACCTGCCTGGGCTACAAGATCCAAGAGCTCCTCTGTCTCTTTTCATATAGTCCAGGGAGGTACATCTCAGGTCATTCACACCAACCTGGACAATGACATTCATATTTGTACCTGTTGTGGAGTGTTCTAAGTGCATGCATTATGTGGCGAATCCTGGGCACCCAACAGGCAGCTAACCCTAACTTTCTCCTTATTCAGCCTAGTAAGTGGGACATAAGTATGCCTTATCATTGAATCATCTATGACTAATGTATTGGGTAAGTTATTTTGCCTTATGGGCTTTGGTTGAGTGACACACTGTTTATGTGAGCTGTGTGTCTCATGGTTTGTGCTGGGATGTGGTGGTAGTTTGCGTTTCTGCCTTGCAGGTCTCTGTTTGGGCGGATTTTTATTGAGAGCCTCCGTGGAAAGTAGGTGTGTGTTGTGTTACTATGTGAGGGTTGTGGTCGTGTAAGTTCTCGAGGGCTATGTGTTTGAATGTGGTGTGGTGCAGGTGTTAACCTTCCCTTGACTGGCTAATCCAGTCTTAGCTGGAGAGTGCTTGGCTTCTAATGTGGCTATATATGTGCATCTCTCACAAGTCATAGTGTTGGGATGTAAGAGGAGAGGGTTGTCTGTGTACATAAGGCAGTTGCTACATTGCCTCAGGATGCTCAAGTTCACCAGGTTGATAGGAGAAAGCACAGGGAACTGACCTTTAGACATGCCTGGATATGAGCTCAATATATTAAGTACTGAAGCCTTTTACAGGAAAAATGTCACTTAGTGTTTGAGTCTGTACAGAGAACTGCCAGACACTTGAGAGGAAACTAATACATAAACCCTGAAAATTTAAGGATGAAGTATTTAGGCAGATATTCTAAAGTTAGGAAGAAATCAAGCAGTACTTACTGAAAATAAAGAATTAACTTGTCAATGATGAAAAGAGGGGTGTCGCATGAATGGCTACTGCCCGGCTACTACTAATAATGCTGGTTTTAGCACAGCTTCACTCTGTTGGGATACAGTACTTCTTTGCTTCTTCTCTCACCAGAAGCAAAATGTTAGCACAAATCCCAAGAACAAAAGCAAGCCATGGCTTGTTTGGTGATCCACAGTCTTGTTCCAGATGTTGCAAGGGTTTGCAGGCTTGTAGCCTTTTTCTGGTAGATGCCTTGTATAGCAACCAGATCAATCGGGTATGTTAAGCACAGACACTCGCTCTCCAACCAGGAGGAGTCAGGAATCAATGCAGTCTGCTCCTATTCTCACCAGGATCCAGAATATAAGCACAGATTCCAAGCTGTCACCTATAAAGCAGTTATTAAGCTTTCTGTTGATCAGCAGTCTCCAGGAAGTAATGGAACTGCACTCCTTCTCTCACCAGGAGAAAACAGAAGCACTAATCCCAAGATGACTACTGAGAGACAGAATGTGGGCTCTCCAATAACTAGTGGTCTTGCAATAGATGCTTAAAGGTAAGCTGAAAGGTTTTATGTCACAGCTATTTTCCTTGTGGATGTGTGTCCAAAATCTCATTGTTTCCTTAGTTGTTGAATTACCTCTGCTTTATCATCCTCCCTTTCCACTTTGAATTATAGCTTTCTGCTTGTGTTATGTATAACAGCCTTAACTTCAAATCAGGTAACCCTAAATCTCCTTGTTCTATTAGGTGGATCAACTTATCCCACTTGACTGTTGCCCTCTTCCTCTCCCAAATAAAATCCTTCAACTCCTTATTGATTACTGTCCGCAACTTGTCTTTTCAGACTTGTTGGCTGTTGGTGAAGCACCCACCAAGAGGAGAAAACACTGAGAGAAGAAAGGAGCCACTTTTGAGATTTTAAGTATTTTGCTTCAGATTGTTTTTCTGCATTGCCGCCTACTTTTGAGCATTTTCTGGCTTGTTAAACTTGATTTCTGTGTTGGTAACTGTATTTAGAACACAACCTAGAGCTGATTACTGAATTTTCTGCCTGCACTTATTTTTAAAATCGTTTTTTTTTTCTTAAAACTTGCATATTATCTGTCTCTGGCCTAGCACTCGTGTGGGGTCATTTACTGCACTGTTCTAACTTGTTGATACTTGTGAACCTCTGCTTTCCTTAAAAAAAACAAAAAAATCTTGCTTTTTTCCCACTTTTCTGAGATTTAAAACAGTTCAGTTACAGATTTGCTGTTCTGAACTGTTTGTAAGTTTCTTGGAGGCCATTGTTTGCTTGGGCTAAAGGGAAGTCTCTGTGTTCATCAGTGGCAGTGATAAACATTGAGCAGCCTGCCTGCCCCTGTGGGAGTGGTTGCTGCCTTGAAACTGTAGTTTTATTGGCCATTTTGGGTCAATTCCTAACTCCTTGATCTCCCTCGCTTAAAACCCTCTTTTGCACATTTTTGCGCATAGCGCAACATCGGGCAGCGCCGCCTAATTGGGGTTTAAACTATTCCTGGCTCCACAAAGTCTGCTCTTCACTTTTTCCCTTAGAACGGTCTCTCAAAGTAAAACCATTTTCTCATTCTAAGGCCCCTCACTGGTCCAAATAAGTAATTTTACAAGTTAGCACTAATAAACCATAAGCACTACTTACTCTTATACTCTTTACGATTACCTTGTCCCCTATTGGTCCGTTTTAATTCAGTTCCCTATATTACTGTAGCATGTCCAAAGGTCAGTCAATGGTTTCCTCTCCAGTCCAGCTGGTGAATCTGGGAATTTTGAGGCAATGTTACAACTGTCTCATGTACACGGACAACCCTCTCCTCCTCCAAACAGGTTTGAATATATGTGAGAGATGCAACCATATTGCCAAACTGGAGGCTGAGCTCTCTCATCTCAAAACTGGTGTAACCAGTCAGGAGGAGAAGGTAACCTCACACATCACAATTCCAGTATCACATAGTCCCACCACAACAGTGAAACAAACACATAAAAACACAAAAACATACTCGGAGGCTCTAAATAAAAATCTACCTAAGCAACAGAGACCTCCAAAGCAGACATCCAAGCAAACGCTACCCCAAAACAAAACACGTACAACACATAGCACACAAAGTCAGTGTGCCAAGCAGTCACAGCCCTTAAGGCTGAATAACACACCTGATACTCTTGTAATAGGTGACTCTATTGTCAGACACACTGACGTCCCGCTCACCAGGCTGAATAAAGAGGAGGTCACAGTGAGCTGCCTGTCGGGCGCTAGGATCCGCCACATAACGCAAGCACTCAGGTCACTCCAAAACAAATACAAATATGACTCAGTCATTGTACATGCTGGCGTGAATGACCTGAGACGTACCTCCCTCGACTACATGAAAAGAGACATAGAGGAGCTCTCTGATCATGTAGCCCAGGCCGGTATGACCCTGACCTTGAGCAGCATCTTACCTTCACCTAGAATGATGCCACAGTATAAAGACAAAATGATCGATTTTAACAACTGGCTAAAATTTTGGTGTCATTCAAAGGGGATCCGGTGTCTGTCAGCCTGGGATGACATGCTCGACAAGCCACATTGCTTCGCTAGGGACTGCTTGCACCTGTCACCCCTGGGCTTTCGGATATTGGCAAAAGCTCTTGCCACCCCCATAATGCCTTTTTTAGACAAGGCTGAAAAGTCAAACCCACCTCCATAGACAGCACAAGGAACAAGAAACTAAGGGTAATGCTGCTAAACGCCAGAAGTCTTAACCTCAAGATGCATGCACTCGAAGCTCTCCTCAGTATGGAGAACATCGATATCTGTGCAGTGACAGAAACCTGGTTCAAGGCTCCAGGGAGCACCCCAGCACTACCAGGTTATACCTCATATCATGCTTTTCAGCCCCAAAAGGAGGGGGAGTTTCCATATTTATCAAGGATATCCACACCTCCAGGTTAGTGGCATTGCACGAAGTATCGGAGACCATCCATGTGCAACTGACAGTGGGCAAGACTGCTTTTCAGTTTATAGCAACCTACAGACCACCCTCTCAAAGTCAGGAATCCCACTCTGCTTTCCTGAAAACATTGGAGAAAATGAAGATCTCTCCGAACACCATTATATTGGGTGACTTCAACTACCCAAACATAGACTGGGAGCATTACTCAAGCCCCAGCACCTTAGCCCAAAGGTTCCTGGAATTTATAAACTCAAATGCTATGGAACAACTAGTCACCACTCCCACAAGAGGAGAAAACATACTAGACCTGATCATTACCAACATGGGGACTCTATGCTCCATACCAGAAGTATATCCCTCATTGGTAAGATCAGACCATAAATTAATTTCACTGGATATCCACATCCCGACCTCACCCCCAGCCCAGAAAACCACAGTGAAAAACTTCTCAAAAGCGAACTTCACACTTCTCAAAACCGAAGTGGAATCCTTCAAGGCCCCAGAGCCAGTGGAAACTACGGCCCAAACTGCAGAATCCTATATAAACGCATTCTACTGACATCTCCAGGAATGCATGGATCATGCTATCCCAAACAAAATCAAGACCCAATCATCCAAAGGCAGGCGTCCAGTCTGGTGGACCCCAGCCATAAATAAACTGTACAACAGAAGGAGGAAGCTACTACATGATAGAGCAAAATCCCTAAAAGGGAAGGCATCTCTGATCAGTACTAGCAAAAAATTACGATCCCTCATAAAATCCTCCAAGGCCAGCTTTGAGAGAAAAATTGTACAGGACACTAAAGACAATCATAAGGCTTTTTTCAGTTATGTTAGGAACCTGGGATGCAACTCCCAGACTTGTTCAGAGTTGATTCTAAACGGCAAAAAATACACTGAACCCACAGACATCGCCAATATCCTGGCAGACAGGTTCAGTGCAAACTCCCCCCCCCCCCAAAAGAACAAGTATCTATCCCGGCAGAGTGCAGCCTCCCAAACATCTCTGATGCTCAGGTGAATGCCACCCTCTCCAAAGCAAAAAAACACTGCTTCCATGGGACCAGATGGCGTCCCGGATTGCGTCCTACATGAACTCCAAGAAGAACTAATCCCTCAAGTAAAACTGCTGGACAATCTCAGCCTCACTACAGGATATGTGCCCAAAGAATGGCATACAGCAACAGTGGTCCCACTCCACAAAGGTGGCGCCTCTGCGGACCCTGGAAACTATCGCCCCATAAGTCTGACTAGCCTAGTCTGCAAGGCTATGGAGAGAGGATCATCATGGAACTCATAAACAAAGACATTGGGGACCTACAGACACTAGATCCTACCCAATTTGGCTTCATCAAGGGCAGATCCTGCCTTTTAAACCTGGTCGACTTCTTCAAAACAGTCACCAAGGCCATAGATGAAGGGAAGGTAGTCCACACAGCCTATCTGGACCTCGCAAAGGCATTTGACACAATACCCCACTTGGGCATCATAGATAAGCTATCCAGCCTAAATATAAACCTCTATGTCACAAGATGGGTCGCAAACTGGCTCAAAGACAGAACCCACAGAGTCAGAGTTGCTGGGGCCATGTCAGACTCTAAACCGGTCACAAGTGGCATCCCACAAGGTTTGGTCCTGGGACCTCTCTTGTTCGGTATTTACTTTTCTGAGGTACAGGCCAACGTGGGAGGACTATGGCTCACCAAGTTCCCAGATGACTGCAAACTGGGCGCCATAATCGACTCTCCAGCTGACACAAACATCCTTCAAAAAGGTCTCGCAGAGACGGATAACTGGTGCCAGAGCCATGGTCTAAAGCTAAATGCCAAAAAGTGTATAGTCATACCCTTTGGCAAAAACAATGTGCCCACAAATTACCACATAGGTGGTAACCCATTAAGTACAGAGAAAGTAATTAGGGATCTGGGGACCCAAGTTGATAGCAATCTCTCCTTTGACAACCACATTGCCATAGTGGTTAGAAAGACCTTCTACATAGCCCACCTCATCATGAAAGGATTCACATCTAGATCAAGAGAGGTAATCGTGCCCCTTTATTCATCCCTCATCAGGCCCATCATAGAATACAATGCCCCCTTTGGGATGTACCTTACCCGACACCTGCAGCAATTAGAAAGACCCCAAAAGTACCTCACCAGGAGGATCAAGGGACTCAAACAGATGCCTTATGCTGCTTGGTTAAAAAAACTCCAGCTCTACTCAGTTGCATACCGCCTACTTCGAGGCGTTCTATGCCTGACATATAAAGCTATGTCCAACCCAGAATTAATGGACATGCTCCACCTCAGTAAATCTAAATCCCTTAGAGCCACGCGCTCGAGGGACTTGAACCTCAGCACAGAAATAAATAGAACATGCTGGAGGGACAGATTCATAACCCAGAGGCTCCCTTCGCTCTGGAATAGAATTCCAATTCATGTTAGGCAGAGGACCTCACTGACTCTCTTCAAGAAGAATCTTGATGAGTGGATGGGGGATCGTAGGTTTGTCCTGGGGATTACTTCCGTGTCACTATTAGACAGAGGCACAGTAAACTAAACTTTAAAAAGGGCACAGTATACTCAATTCAAGGGGTGGCGTGTAAGCCAAACACTATCGGGCTAGGCTTATAAATGCCCCAGGGCAGATAGCCTAGTATGAACCTATGAACCTAAAAGCTTCACTTGTGTATAAAATTAAAGGGACTACACTTTTTTTTTTTTTTTACTGTTGTATCTTCATATCCATATCAATAGGCAAGAGCTTCCACTCTCTCAGGTTTTTTTTTTTTTATCATCTTTTGTTTCATCTATTTCCACATATTAGCTGCCATAGCAGAATCCTTTTTAGTCATTACTCCTAAATTCTTCATTTTATCATGTCCCCCCCATAAGTATGAGTATTGCTGAACCAATACATGTGTGGGTACGTAGTTTATAGCTATATAGCCCTTTTATGATCTTCATTCATTTTATTTCCCGGAATTAAAAAAAAACCTGAGGATATTCCACAACACTGAGATGTTCCTTTCTAGTTCCAACAGGTACAAAATAATATTATCATGCAAATAAAACCAACTTTTATTGTACAGTGTATCGATTATATTCTTGAATTTCAGAGTCCCATGCTTTCTTTGCCAGTGGTTCTAAGTGTAAAGCAAAATAAAAGGGAAAGAGGACACCCCTGCCTGGCTCTTGTGTTCAGACTCTGCTTATCAGAAAGGAACCCTTCCTTTTTGATCCCTCATATATCCTTCTAGCACCTCGGTGTTCGTGAAAATCTACTGCCAATCATTAGCAGACCAGAGTTCCGCTGTGGCGACCCCTAACCGGGAAAAGCCGAAAGACAACCACAACAACATTGTGAAATGCAGATGTTTCCATTGCCCTAATCATAAAACCATAGCTTACTTTGTCAAATCTGTTCTCTGCATTAATGCCTAGCACTAACAGCAGCATTTTCTTACATTCTCCTTCCCTCTGGATCATCATTTTTTCTATTAATTTTGTAAAGTGTTCGCCTCCCCTCCAGAAAACCGTGTTGGTCCATATCAATCAATTTTGGCTTCACCTTTGTCATTCTTTTAGCCATTATAGTTATAACCACTTTATAATCAGGTCTAAAATTGAAATGGGCCTGTGTGAAGTGAAACTGGATCCAATGTAGCTTTAACATCTTTAGGTACTACAGCCACCACATCTTTTTTTCCAGGATGTTGGTGCCTTCCCTCTTTTATAAAGTACTGTTGAACAAATCCTTCCAGATCTTTATCACTTTCTTAGCTTCCAAACTTCTACCAGAATGCCCATTTATTCCTGGGCACTTTCCTGCAGATTGGTTGTACATCACCATTTTTAACTCATTTTTCTCATCTCTTCCTGTATTAACTGTTACTTGTTCAGCATCATCTGCCTCTAACCTTAGTGTATTGAAGTCTTCCATAAATATTTCTATTTGTGCCTTTTCTTCAGTTTCACCAGTTTTCTGTTTTATATAAATTTTCATAAAGTTTCTGAAATATCTTTAATACCGCTCCAGGATCTCTGGTTAGTTTTCTTGTTATAGGCTGCCTAAGTTTGGCAGCAACCATTTCTACTTTCTGTTGCCTAAATAGTTGTGACAAAAGGTTTTGCACTCTGGCATTATCAACAAAGTTGCTTAACAGCAGTCTTTCTAAACTCATGCATATTATCCAGGTACTCACTTATTTTCTATTTAGCACTCTGCAATTGTGCCCCTTCTTGTTTTTTGAGATTCCCCTTATTTTGTAATACTTTTTGTCCCTGTAAGTAATTCTGATTACTTCTTAACCAGATCTCTTTTTCTTTAATTTCTATCCTATTTTTAAACTCCACTTTCATTTTATCCCACTCATTCGCTGTAACTTCTGGAGTACTTACCATCTTGCCTAATAACTCACGGACAATTTCCACCACTAATTCCTTAAATTCCTGTTTTTTTTTAACAGGTAGATGGGGAAGCACCAGTGTCTCATCTATAATTCATTACCCTGCATTTTTATCTTAGTAGTTATTGGTGCATGATCTGAAATACTTATTGAATGTGTGTCAGATTCTCAATTAAATGCACATGTTCCTGTGAAATATAATTTCTATCTAATCTAGCCCAGTTAGTGTACCTTTGTGAATAATATGCAAATTCTCTGAGATCCTAGTACTGAGCTCACATCATATGAGGAATTTGTACTACTTTTTCAGCTGATCAGGCAGGGGAGCACCCAACACATGACTCACTTGTATGTCGTCATACATAAGTCCATCTTCCAGGTGTTTAGTCACAAGACTATTTGGAGAAGACTGTGTGTGTGTGTGTGTGTGTGTGTGTGTGTGTGTGTGTGTGTGTGTGTGTGTGTGTGTGTGTGTGTGTGTGTGGTTATATGTATATCTCCCAAATATGCAACAAAATCTAGAAGATTTAGAATCTTTGCTTGGAAGCGTTTACATAGGTATTTTTATACCCCAAGTAGAATCCAAATAATTTTTCCTCAGGTGGAGAGCAAATGTTGGAGATGTGATGGGCAAGAAAGAGGTGGCTGGGAACATATTTTTTGGGAGTGTAATGAGCTGGCAGACTTTAGGGATTCCTTGCAGACCGCTCTGTTGGAGATGCTGGGTGAGTGGATTGGATTGACTGGGGAGATGATTTTTTGAGCTATGATACAGAATTGGAATTTCTTAGACATAGTAAAGCCTTGTTGAGTCTAATTTTGGTGGCTGCCAAAAAAGCAGCTACTAGAAAATGGAAATCAATGTCTAGACCAACTTTATTAGAAGTACTAAATGTAGTAACAGAGATAAAACAAATGGAATTGGGACCTTTAGAAAAGGGAAGGGGCAAACTCCATAGCACAAATGGGAGTCATGGGAACAATATATGCAGAGAAGAAACAAGGTTTAAGAAGCAGGATTTGAATGAGCCGTATAATGCTTAACTGACGGTGACTGGATAGATTACAAGTGATATATAATGTTTGCACTACAGTTGTAAAATGGTGTCTGTGATGTATAAAGTTTGCAACTAAAGTAGTGTCATTTTGTTTGTTTTTCATTTATCTAAATGTAAGATTGCCTATGTCATATGTGATAATTTAATAAAGATGTTTATTAAGAAAAAGATTATTTTGAGAAGAAACGGTTTCTTTAAAGACCCTCTAGAAAAGAGGAGGCTTGTGGCCAACCACACAATCCCCCCCAAGAAAAGAGGAGAGAAGAATTATAAGGTGAAAGGATTAAAAGGACTCTGGGGGCTCAGCCTGGGCTTCCAGTATCTCGATTCAATGAGCTGGTGTGGGGCCTGATGAGGAGTCTTTACATCCCTTGCTAATGCACCTGAAATATCCAAGACTTCTTGTGTTTCCACTTTGGAGGCTGCTATGCCTTCAAACCAATGCATCTCCTCCTGAGCCTGTGGTCTTCATGAGGAGACTGGCCTAGATACCTCATGTATGTGACTGAGTTTGAGACTATTTTGTTGAGCTGGAAGAAGACCATACCCCTTTGGTACTTAAGGAACATAGTGGCAGGAAGGTTGAGGTTCAGGCTGCCCATCCACAGAACCCATCCTCCCAAATGGCATCTCCAGCAAAGAGAATCCAGAAGTCCAAACACAGGACATTAGGCCGTCTGGGCTCCCTGCAGTTACCTGGGCCTCGGGTAGCAGGCAGACCCTTACAGCCCACTCTGTCCCAAGGACTGGCCCTCCTTAGCTCAGGGGTTCAGAACCTGCAGCTAGGTATGAGCTTAACCCTTAGTGTCTGGCCTGTCATCCCCATCATGATCAATAGGGAATCCTCCAAGGAAAGGAATTCTGCCTTTTCTGATAGTGATGAGGAATGCCTCATGTATGCATCTTGGATGTTTTCTTCTCTAAGGTATGACATAGAAACAGAAGATGCCACGTCCTCTGTTCCTCCCACAGAGGGAAGTATCATTTTTGGGACCCTCTGTAAAATGGAGTACTTCAAATTGGATGCCAATGAGGTCTCTGATTGCCCAGAAGTTCTACTTCAATCTGGGCTTTGATGCACCTATACCTGCAGGATTGTCTCTAGTCACTGGAGCTTTAAAGGATGCCTTTCTGGCAGTCTCTACAGAAACAACAGATTCCCACCCCTCCTCCACCCGGAGAAACTTTTTTGGGTCTGTATGATCCAAGAGTAGTCCCACATATTTTTGTACAAGAACCCTGCAGTTAATCCAGCCTGTGAATTTAGAGAAGGGATCAGTTTATTCTAGCTTCTAATAGTCTTTCCATTGACAGGGAGAGCAGTGTTTTTGACCACTTTGAGAAGAGATATAACTTTCACACTGCTTTTCAGGGCACTTAATTGTCGGTGCATGACAAGTTACTGGGCTGAGCTCCTCAACTACTTAAAGGCAAAAATAGGGGAAATGTCTCATGAAGACTGGAGAACAGAAGTTAAATAATTCAGACTTGATCAGGTACCTGGTTGTGAGCACTCTGGCAAATCATTACTGTGGTAAAGATACTTTGCTTAGCATGCATTCCTCATTCTCTGATTACTAGCTTTTTTAAACACCTTTGTTAAGTTGTCATTTAACACATTTGCCACATACATTAATGGGGAAAATAAACTAGTTAAATTTTTCATTCTCGTCTGTTATACATGTTTTCTTTTTAACATTAAGTAAATTGATAAATCCCTGATTTCTCTTAAACCTCACTCCTTAAAGTTATCCTTCGTGTATTCTTAGAATTTCCATTTATTTCTATGCAACTTGCTGCCTCCCTTTTCTAAAGCTCCTTTCTCCAGTTTTTTTAATCTAATGTACACTATTCAGCACTTTATTTGCAGTTGGCTAAGTTTTTTCCCCCATTTTCTAGCAACTGCCTTTTGGTCAAAAATACCATCTTTAGGTAATTCAGATTCTTTGTCCCAGCCTGAAAGAATAATGTCCTTAGTTCCAGCAGTTTGCTACCCAGTATTTCTGACATAGAACTATGTAAGGAGTTTGTGAAATCTGCCAACTTGTTACACCAGAAAACAGGTTCCTGGTTCTACCTCTCTCTCTCTCTTTCCCGTCACACCTCCAATATTTGCTATCTAGCTTAGGAAAACTTCTCTGAAGTTTGCTTGTGGTATAAAAAAATACCTAAGCAAATACTTCTACACCTTCTGGACTCTGTTGCATATTTGGGAGCCATACATATATTCCTGCATTGCTGCCATGTAAATTGCTTTTCCCTGATGTTCTTCGTGTTTCAGTGTTGCAGTCATTACATTTGGGTAATCCTGCTGGCAGGTTGCCCTCAGTCGGCCTGAATTCCAAAGTCTTGGGTCCTGCATCGGCTGCTGTCACCCCTTCCCTGACGTCAGGTCATCAGGGGTATAAAAGAAGGAGCCGACGCCATTTTCTTCAGTCTTTCTTGCTGCGTGGTGCCCAAAGCAGAAGCAGTTCACAAGTGCCAGTCGGCTGACTCCTGAGATTTTCGTGTTCAAATTTCAGATCCGAAGTCTTCAATAAAGCTAAGTACCCCGTTGGGGAAACTTTTTTCTTGCTCCAGACCGATGTCAGAAAAAGTAAATTGTATTTCTTGTGGAAAGCAAATACCTCATAAGGGCTTTCATTGTTACTGTATTCCTTGCCTAGGCTCTGATCACAGCGTTTCTGGTTGGAGGTTTTGTGCTAGATTTAACCAACGCACTATTAAGCGTCGGTATGATTTTGCTTTAAACTATTTTGGACGCCAGTTCAATTATCCAGAAATGTCATCGGATAGCCATCCGACTACCAGAGTTCTCAAAAAACGCAAAGAAAAGGAGAGAGAGAAACAACTGAGGCCCAAAACCGACGAAGCTTCTCCTAAGCCGTTCGCCGGTTCTCAGTGAGACGCTTTCATAGCCCCTGACGCCCGCTACTTTAGAGTCGCAGGCCGCTGCCGACTCCCACGTGGAGTTGGCCATGCCGCTGGAAACTCAAGGTATTGGAGCCTCGGATACTATTACCTCAGATGGGTCCGGAGCCGCTGTGCAGGCACCGGCTTCTGAGGGTGTATTCAGACCTAAACATCTTTACATTAAACTGACTTCAGCTTCAAAGGCAAAGACTAAAGCACCTTCTAAAGCAAAGAAACAAACTCAAGAGCCACGTGGACAGGCCTCTATGCCCAAAAAACAGATGCTCAAAATGGCAGAAGACTTGATTACCTTGATCAGGGGTTCCCATCCTCCTCTTTATAAGAGGCCTAGGCAAGAGACTGACTATGAATCTTCAGATCAGGTTTCTATTTTTTCTGATTCCTCTTTTGATCAGGAATATTCTCTTCCCCCCTATGAGGATTCTGATGCTGAAGAATCTATACCTTCAACTTCTCCTCCAGAGGACTATTCTTTTGGGGAAACCTTGCATACCATGAGGGAGCATTTCCTCTGGGAGAGCCAAGATTTTTCAGAATCTAAAAAGAGGCTCAGAGATTTCCTTTTACTTCCTCAACACAGTCTTCTAGCCATTCCACCTGTGTTAGACATTGTAGATGTGTTTTCGGAGTCTAGTCTTACCCTTGACTCCTTACCTCCAGCTCCTGTTAAGCCTGATAGATATTACAGGGTCCCTGACTCTCATAAATTCCTTTTTAAAAACCCTGCTGCAGACCCAGAGACTATTTCACAGGGTCCCAAAAGGAGTTAAGGCTTCTGCTGCAAAAAACCCTACCCTGCTGACAGGGATTCTAGGGCACTGGATAGATGGGGAAAAAAGGTTTACACATCTGCTACCTTGGCTATAAGGGCCTTAAACTGTCAGTTTCTTATGTTCAAATATCAGCAACATGTCATGGCATTGCTTAAACAGAAAATGTTGTTAAACTCTGAATGTGCAGAAAACAAGGAAATGCAGGATTTATTGCATGCAGCTGAACAAGCTGGAAAGCATACTTTGCAATGTGGTTTTGATTCTTTGGAGGCCTCCTGCAGGGTCGCAGTTACGGGTGCTGTAATTAGGAGGCATGCTTGGTTAAAGGAACAAAATCTGCCTGATCATGTGAAAGTTAAATTAGATGCACCTTTACAGCATGATACTTTGTTTGGTGTTAAGGCAGAAGAGGTGTTAAAGAAAATGGAGAACAAAGCTAAATCTAGGCACACTGTCAAAGATTTTTTACAAGTACAGCCACCTAGGTTTAGTAGACACTGTCCTACAAAGAATTGGTCCATTCCCGTGTCATTCAGACCTCAAAGGGGCAGATCCAGATGCCCTAGAGGGAGATCCCAGGTACAAGGTTCATACAGGTCAAAGCAATGGGGTGCTTCTGCCTCCAAAGTTGGAGAAGACAAATCACAACCTTACAGGAAACCGTCCCAATGACTCCCCCCTGCCTGCACCAAGCACTTGTATCCTGGCAGCACCCTTAGGAGGAAAATTAGCACTTTTTTTCTCAAAATTGGCGCATTATAACCCAGGACAAGTGGGTTCTAAACATAGTGTCACAAGGCTACAAGTTCCATTTCCATAACCTGCCAAAGGCAAACGGCTGGCCAGATCTGCCAAAGAAATCCGTGGGCAGAGGCACAAAAACAAGTCTCATCCCTCATGGACATGGGGGTCATTCAACAAGTACCAGAGCAAGAGCAGGGACAAGGATTTTACTCGACTGTTCTTGGTACCCAGAAAGGACAAGGCCTGGAGACCAATACTGGACCTATCTATTCTGAACACATTCCTGGATATACGAAAATTCAAAATGTTAACTTTGCAGCAGCTTCTGCCCATGCTGGGCAAGAATGCTTGGCTTGTGACTTTAGACTTAAAAGAGACATACCTGCATGTCCCAATCAGACAATCATGCAGAAGATACCTCAGATTCAAGGCTGGCTCAATGCATTACCAATTCTCTGCACTGCCCTTTGGCTTATCTACTGTGCCCAGGGTCTTTACAAAGTGCCTGGCACCAGTAATTGCATTCTGCAGACAGAGGAATACAAATATATCCTTACTTGGACGACTGTCTAATTCAAGCAGAGAACAAAAACATTTTTCTACAGCATCTGGCATTTGTGAAAAGACTTCTAACATGCGTAGGGTATACACAGTCAATGAAAAGAAATCAAAACTAGTACCCTCTCAAGAGATATTCCTGGGTGCAATCTTAAATACAACTGCCCAGATAGTTATCTCACGCCAGACAAACAAAGGCAACTGACTACCTATTTCAAGATGTCGGCAACAAAGGCCCAGTTATCTGCAAGAAAAATTCTACAGGCTTTGGGCTTCATGGCATCCTGCATCCTGCATCCTACTAATTCAATATGCAAGACTGCATATGAGGAAACTTCAATGGTACCTAAAAAGTGTTTGGACTCAACATTGCCACAGCCTGGAGACAATGATTACTCTTATTCCCTGCCTGCTACAGGAGTTTCAGTGGTGAGCAAAGGCTTGTCACCAGAACAAGGGACAGCCATTCATATTAGCCCCAGTCAGGCAGACACTAACAACGGATGCATCAGATTATGCCTGGGGGGCCCACATGGCAGGAAGATGCATTCAGGGCACATGGTCCTCAAACCGAATGCATCTACATGTCAATCAAAAAGAGATGCTAGCTGTTCAAAATGCCCTGACAGCCTTCAAGGACCTGCTTCATCCGGGACAACTACTGATAGACGGACAACACCACGGTCATGTGGTATATAAACAAGTAGGGGGGCACACATTCTTACCCCCTTTGCAGACTAGCCATGACATTGTGGAACACAGCATTGACTTACCAAGTACATCTGCAGGCACAATTCCTGCCAGGAAAGGAAAATACTCTGGCAGACGAACTAAGCAGAAACCTCATGGATCCCCATAAGTGGCAGCTGTATCCACAAGTCTTCCGCATGATAACAAGGAAATGGGGATGCCCGGACCTAGATCTATTTGCCTCCCCTCACAACTACCAACTAAAAAGATTCGGCACAAGGACTTATCACAGACAAGCATGGAAAATGGATGCCCTATCTTTCAGCTTATCACAGACAAGCATGGAAAATGGATGCCCTATCTTTTAGCTGGAAAAACCTATCAGTATATACCTTTCCTTCACTGACACTCCTCCCCAAGGTACTCCTAAAGGTCAGACAGGAGAAGTCAAAGATGATACTGATTACCCCAGACTGACCCTGCCAGTACTGGTATCCAATCCTAAGAAATTTGTCTCAATGCTCAGCTTGGACCTTACCTCAAATACCCCATCCACTGTCCCAGCAAAACAATCAGATCCTGCACAGCCAACTCAGGACTTTAAACCTGGCAGCATGGCGGATAATGTAATCATACAAAACACACCTCTCAGTAAAGCTGTGATGAATGTCATTTTGGAAGCCAGAAGGCCTAGTGCTAGAAAATCTTATGCTGGAAAATGGAAGAGATTCTGTGCTTGGAACCAGGCACAAGGAACTGATACAGCTGTACCAAATATTCCACAGATTTTGCAATACTTAACTGAGATGCTGGACAAGGGCCTATCTTTTTCATCAATTAAAATTCATGCCTCTGCCATTACGGCTCATTACAATACAGAGCCACCAATCTGTTCTCATCCTTTATTAAAGCAGTACCTCAGAGGAGCCAAAAATTTAAGGCCTCCAAGGAGATCACCAATACCTGCATGGGACCTCAACTATGTCGTGGAAAAAATTCACCCTGCCTCCTTTTGAGCCAGCTGCTACTGCTGATATAAAGTTTTTATCTTGGAAAACAGCTCTGCTCCTAGCAATAACTTCTGCAAGACAAGTTTCAGAGCTATAGGCACTCATGGCCGTGGAACCTTTAAATCATGTTTTATCCAGACAGGGTTTCTCTGACGACAAACCCGACAATTATGCCTAAAGTGGTGTCCAGTGTGGCTCTTAATCAAACTATTCACCTGCCAACTTTTTATCCAAATCCACAGAGCAAGGGGGAGAGAATTCTGCATTCCTTGGATGTACACAGACAGCTTAGATTCTACTTGGACAGAACCAAAGCTTTCAGGAAAACAGGGCAATTACTAGTGGCATATGCTGCAGGATCACAAGGAAAGGCTTTCTCAAAGCAGACTATTTCAAAGTGGATAAGCCACTGCATTCGTTTCTGCTATTTTTAACATGGCAAGCCAGTGCCTAAGGGCATTAGGCCACATTCAGCCAGAGCTGTAGCCACTTCAGCAGCATTTCTCAGGGGAGTACAAACCAAAGACATTTTAGAGGCTGCTACGTGGAGTTCAGTGCACACCTTTACAAAGCACTATAATTTGTCACTCTACTCTAAATGCAGCCCCTCATAGCCGCTCCTAATGCTGTTTAGCTCCAGCCTCCCAACCATAGCTTTGGGACTCTACCCAACTGTAATGACTGCAACAGTGAAACATGAAGAACATAGTACAGTTGTGTACACTTACCATAAATGTAGGTGTTCAAGTGTATTCACTGTTGCAGTCCAGGTTACCCACCCGCCATCCCCCTTTTTTCTGCTGAAACTTATCTTTCCTTCTCTGATTTTTACAACCTGTTTTTGCTTGTAGATGAAGGTAAAGTTTATATTGATGCATATATTTTTATATATATGTAAATTTTGGCTACCCTTTTAGGGGGCACCTGACATCTGGGGCAAGAAAAACTGAAGAAAATGGCGTTGGCTCCTTCTTTTATACCCCTGACAACCTGACGTCAGGGAAGGGGCGACAGCAGCCGACGCAGGACCCAAGACTTTAGAATTCAGGCCGACTGAGGGCAACCTGCCAGCAGGATTACCCAAATGTAATGAATACACTCAAACATCTACATTTATGGTAAGTGTACACAACTGTACTTTCTCTTCCCAATCTTTTCTGTCACTGATTTGAGTCTTATGTAATATTTTAATATACCCTGCTAATTACCCATTTTGCACAGCACTTTCTGTTTTAGAATGCCCTATCCTTCTCCGTTTGCCTGTAATTATGGTATCAGTCTCTGATAGGGAGGCAGTCTATAATCTTCAGTTTGCCTCATCACACTGTATTACATTTTCCTGTCTAGTTATTTGTTCCCAATACACTGGCTCCCTTGCAGTTTTTTCCTGTAAATTTCACCACCATCCTGCTATTTTCTGTACCCCCTACTCAGTCATTCCTGTTGGCGATTTCTCCTTTTATTTTTCCTGTTTGGCTTAGTTCTTAAAATACTTTCTATTACTTTATGAATGTAATTTGTAGGGTTGTTATTCTCCTTAAGGAGCTACATCAAAAATCCAACTCCCTCCTTATTTCATAAATTTCTCCTTTGTTTCATTGTCATCCCTTTCCACTTTAATGTATAACCTTTGGAATGTGTTATGTGTATATAAAGCCGCAAGTGTGTAGCTCTAAATTATCAGTTCAAATCAGGTAATTTTAAACTGGCTTGTGGACTTATCCCACTTAACTCTTGCCCACTACCACTCGCAAATAAATTCCAGCAACGTTTATTAATTACCACCCACAGCTTCTCCTCTGGTTGATAAAAATATACCTAGCGTTTATATATATAAAAAAAATTGATACTTGTATTTTTACAATCCATGTCCATAATCAGGCGCATGTAGGTTCTCAGTTTTTGATTATCTTTTGTTTTCTCTGTTCCACATATCCTTAGCTCTCATAACAGAATCCTTTCCAATCCACACACACCTAAATACTTCATCTTATTGTCTCCCCATAAATGAGTATTTGTGAACCAGTTCATGTGTGGCTGCATAGTTCACTATTATAGCCTTTGATTTATCTTCATTAATTTTGTTTCCCTGAAAATAGTTGAAGCTTTCTTAAAATGTTCCACAGCACTGAAATGTATTTTTCTAGATTTATCAAGTGCAAAATAATATCTATTGCAAATACTGTTCCTTATTGCCAAACCAGTTATATCCTTGAATTTGTGAATCCCTTGTTTTCTTTACTAATGGTAACAAATATAAGGCAAATAACAAAGGTGAATAAGGACATTCCTTCCTGGTTCCATTATTCAAACACAGCTTGTTGGAAAGCAAGCCCCTACCTTAATTCTTGCCTCTGACCCTTCACATATCCCCCTAATGTATCCTATTATTCTATCAAGGAATGTAAATGCTTCAATTGTCCTGCTAATAGCATCCTCCTTTGCAAACAGCCCCTTATTACCAAAAATTGACCGTTATTGTCCCCCCCCCCCCCTCTTCTATCTCTATTGGAATTCCACTACCAATCAGTATTACTTCCTTTTTTCTTTGTCCCTGCTATTCTGCTGAATGTCCATCCTGAAATCCTTTCTTTGTGAAATTCACATGCTTTTTCCTATCCAAATGTGTCTCCTGCAACATTTACTTTGCACCCTTCATTTCTTAATATAATTGAGTACGCTCTTGTTTTTTGTTTATACCTGTAAGATAATTTACATTCCATGATATGGACAGGGTACCCATGTTGATAGAAAGCTATTAGTACTACTTGTTACATGTTTGAAAGAACTGTTATGTATATTTTTAATTTTTGACTTTAATGCACTGACTAACATTCAGCAGGCTGATGCAGTTTTCTTCTCCTCTTCATTTGAACCTGTGCCACATTTTTTCAATGTATTTTGCTTAAGTAAAACACTCCAAAAATAAATACATTTCAGAATTCCTCCATCTCTTTTTAATTTAGAACAAATGCACAAAACTTTGTAGGAACAGTTGCCCCAAAACAACAGCTGAGTACACAAGCATTACCTAGTCTAAAATTAAGGTTACCCATGCTAAAGTGCATGTTTACAGCCTATGTTCCAACCACCTATGTTGTTTGCTGTTTGTTTATCTCTGTTCTTCTCCTAGATGTGAAAATCAGTTTGCTTCCTTTCAGTAAATAGTAAGTTTTATCTCTAACAAAAAGAGTACCTGGATACCTTTAAATAAATTAAACTGTGTACTATTCTGTTAAATGCATTAAAATATTAAGGCTGCTGGGGAGGTTACTACTACTTATTCACTTCACACAGTTTAAACTTTCTCATTGAACTTTTTGCGACTGTACCTTTGATGTTGTATCTCGCTCAGCAAAGAGTGCTCAGAACTTTCAAGATTGTTTCCTTGTTCATGTATATATAGGTCATCTCTACCTAAAACCAGTGAGAAAAAAAAGCAGACAACTTTGCTGATGCTTGAAAGAAACACACTGTACAGAATCTGCCTGGCCAACTGCATGCACCTGAAGCCTTCTTGTCTCCCACTAACATTATTTGCTAATGGAGGGAAGCTAATAATTTTGCACATGCAAGAAACATATAATTTCCCATGCTTTTTATAGTTCTGTTTTATTTTTCAAGCCTTTTTGCTTTAAAAACTCTTGCCTGTAGCTTAAACCTTAATTCAGACATTTAGCATTGTAAAGAAAGTATCATTTGTTTTCTGTATATTATATTGATTACTGTAATTTATGTACCCTACACCCCTTCCCAGTGACTGAATATCACAGCAGTATATTAATTTTAACTCTTCCTTCTGTTTAGCTTTTCTTATTTTGTTGCATTTTAAAGCCCTTGTATCTTATGGCTAAGAAAGTGTTTGCATACATCTTTAACATATGTAGTAGTCCCTGATAAGACTCTCCTCCACTTCACATTTAAAATACCCCTAACTGCATACTATGCTTTACAGTATGACATGAATTTACATCTTAAAATATTTTATACGAATATTAGTAAGAACAACTGTTTACGAAGTTATTTCTTCATTTCTTACAGTATCCTTTTTAAACCTTAATGAGATAAAGTGGGGGTGTAGACATTACAGTTCACCTACAAGTTTAACAAAGATAACGGTGTTCATCTCGTTGCCATTTTTTTTGCAAAGCCATATTTCATATGTCTGTTCCTATACCTATTGGGATTGATGCTTTATAGTCTTCTGTTTATTCACTAATTTCATTGTTGCTGGTTTTCTTCCTGATGATCTTCATTTCCTTAAACCAATCTCTGGTTCATCTCCAAGGTACTTATTCTTCCAGTCAGCTACTTTGCCTTTTGTCTCTCAAGAATTTTCAGTTGTGACAATGGAATATATTTTGCTGGCAAAGCCTCTTTAACAGTCTTTGTTGTCAGAAGAACGGGTAGCAAAATCCCCTTCTGCTTGCTTGGCTCACTGTTAGATAAGCATTATTTCCTCCTTAACCTATTCTTCATCAAAAAGTCTTTGATCCTCTAGGAAGAAAATATTCTGAACCTGGATACAGCTGCTTGAATCTCACACCTGCCTCTCAACATTCCCTGATTGCTGGGATAAACTTGCTTCTCTTATACCTGGTGTGTAGTGAATGAACAGTTTTCACAAACGCTTTGTCTCCAATTTTTAATACTTTCCTTTTTTGTTCTGCCATAATTTTGTCAGAAGCAACTCTCTTTGGTAGTAAGATTGCATCTTTACTAATATTGGACTTGGCTGTTTTCTCATGGCCAAGTTTGGAGCATACACACTGGGCTCTTTCAGTTAACAAGTCTTGCTGTGGAACACCAGTCCAGTTGCTTGTTTGTACTTGCATAAAATTAATACAGTCTGTTCATTCCAGTTTCTCTGGTTCAGCAAAAAATCATAGGTTATCTATGCTCGCTTAGTTTTTGAAGTCTGTCGTTTTTTGAAATGGTACTTCCTGAGAAACCTCATATTCAGCCAGCCTTTTCTCCATTTCATACTCTGATTTCTGCAGTTTTTACCACTTCATCTGAATAGCTAGTTCTCCTTGTTTTGTTCCAGCCTGTTTTATTTGAGTTGATAAATTCCTTTAGTGATTCATTTGAATTATTTTTTTCTCTGTATTGCTATCCGTTTTCTCCTGCACTGCAGCTAAAACTTGAACTGCTTTTTGCTGAACAGCTGCAAGATTCTTCCCTTCCCTAATTTTCTCTTCTTTTTCGTGTTAATTTTCTCTCATGTTCTCGGTATTCTCCCTTGGTGTCCAGGCAAGGTAATTAATGGCCAGAGACTGAATTTTTACCCAAGCCAACTGTTTTACTGGCCCTTTTTTCACAGCATATGTTCCACACTGGGAGAGCTTAAATCATTCTGTTAATTATTGTAAAACCAGCTTAATCCATTTCCATGTTGTATGGAAGCCAGATCTTTATTTATTTATTTTATTTTACATTTGTTGACCGGGCTAGTCTAACTGGATATATGTCCATTTTCAGTAGAGGCCCGGGGAGAAAAGCTCCAAGCATAGGCAACAGCATAACATACAATATATACAATAGCAAAATGAATAGTAGAACATTGTTGAGATTCTAAATATGGAAAAACTTAGAGTCCGTTTTTTTTTTTTTTTTTGGGAAAGCTAATATAAAGATTCTTATAAAGTAGTAAGAAGGGAAACTTGTTAGATATTAGTCAGATGTTAAATAACTGGTTAATTCAGGTCAGCATCCTAGTACAATAGATTAGCAAAGTATGGGGAGAGCAAGATTGATCTTGTCCGGAAGTTCAGTAAACACAAAGCAGTGGAATGAATCCTGGGTAGGACTAGTGCTTAACCAGATTCATTGACACTTGCACAAGTGATTTGAACACCTACTGGCAGTTTGGAATATCATCCATTTGGTAATGTATGACTGTGGGATGAAACCAGAGCACTTAGCAGAAACCAGCAAGGACATATGGATGACTTGCAGATTGCACT
This sequence comes from Protopterus annectens, assembly GCF_019279795.1. Taxonomy (NCBI): domain Eukaryota; kingdom Metazoa; phylum Chordata; order Ceratodontiformes; family Protopteridae; genus Protopterus; species Protopterus annectens. The sequence goes on from NC_056727.1 coordinate 539,448,818, forward strand.
AGGACCACAACTGAACTTTAGAGCCAAAAGCTGTGAGGTAGCAATACTAAGTTATGCACAACTAATCTTTATCACATTGATTACTGCTGTGGTAGCATTAGCTGTGTGGGTTATATCCTGCCAGATTCCAAAGCTTCAGTGCACCTTCCATGTGTGCAAACTGTCAGGTAGCTTGAGCTGAGCTGAATAAAAGAGAAGTTTGGGCAGGAGGCCCATCAGAGCTTTACTGTCACAGAAGAGAACACTCCTCTGAGGCTTTCGAGGATCGACGGTTGGCTTATGCTTTCCTTTGCTGGACAACTTTCGCTTTATTAATTTTGTTGATGTGTTTTATTACTTTCCCCTTCAAGAAAGTTATTTTAAAGCTAGGATTGTTGTGTTTTAGCAGACCGATTCTAGACATAGTTTTAAATAAAAGGTCTCGTATTTCTGTTGGTTTAAAAGTGTAGTAAAGTGACTGAAAATATTTTTTCCTCTGGAGAAATTGTTACTTTTTGGAGGTTGGCGTAGTGTTCTAAAGTGTTTTTTTACTGACTTTTTCTGTCAAAGTAACTTTTGTGGTCTAGAAGTGTTTACCGCTAATTGCTGCTTGTCTTCTATGGGATTGGGGTAACATTTTTGTCTTGAATATAGAAGAGAGTACCTGTCCCATGGTTGATCTTCCTTCCCGCCACAAAATGAAAAAAGTAAGCAAACAGCCTTTGACACTAGAGCAAGCTAAATATTTGCCTCACCAGCAGGTGTGACTCTGCTTGTGGCCATTTATTGTACCTCAGACCGATTGTCTTTTACCCCAGATCTCTCTGTTGTAGCACCTATATCCACTAAGGACCCAGGGGTTAGCCACTTCGTGACTGTTGGGATCCCCTCAGTGGGCAAGAGAGAGCAATTATTGTTGGATGTGAATGTGGAACAGTGGTTTCCCTGTTTTGTCAGAATACTGTGCCTATCTCTGAGGAAGCTGCAGCTGCCCTTATTAACATGTTTGTGTTTGACAGGAAAAATGGGGCCAAACAAGCTTGTATGTACTGCTGATCAATTTTCTTTGGATAGGAGTAGTTTAAAGGGTGTGGCACAATATTTAATTTAGGCTATTGATCCTTCTTGAAAAGTAGTTTCTGGTAAATGAGAGAGGTTTTTTTTTTCTTGAAGTGATTCAAGATTTTGAATTTGAACAGGGAGATGCAGGATTTCCCCCCCTCTAATTTCTGAGTTAGACTCTGAGGAAAGCTCAGTTTCTGTTTTCTTGGTGTGGCAGTTTATCCTCCTCTGAGATTATTGCTAGAATGTGCCAGTGTTTTCAGTGGGAGAACATTGAGATTTCTCAGTCCTTCAGAAAATACTGTTGAGTTGTTAGAGAAGGATTTTCCAGAGACTGCCCTCATTCCTCCTGTACTGTCTGTTTTAGAGAATGTGTTATTGCCTGCAGTTTTTCTGATAGTCAGACAGCTGCCCCTAAAAAGGCAGCTAGGATGTATAAAGTTGCTCAGTCATTTAACCTTTGTATATGCTATTCCTAACCTAACTCAGCAGCGATAGCTTTAGTTGATCCCACTGCTGCTAAGCACTTAGTTAATTCCATCCCTACTCTTTCTGATAAGGATGGGAAAAGTATTGATGGGTATGAGAAGAAAGTCTTGATTCTGCAATTTTGATTTTCAGAATTTTGAATGGTTAGGCTCATGTTAGTTTGTTCTGACAAGTTGTGAAAGTATGAAAACATCCAGCTTCTTCAGTGAGGAAAAATCTGCTTTAAATAACGTAGTTTGTTGTATTTGCACAGACCCGTACTCAGTGTCTATATGACTCTGTTGATACTTCTTCAAAGACTATGGCCACTGGTACTGTTTTGAGGAGGTTTGTGTGCCTCCATCCTCAGAACCTCCCAGATGATAAAAATGAGATTTTAAATTCTCCCCTGGATAGAGATTTAGTGTTTGACCCCTGTGCTGTAGAGATGAGATCAAAAAGTATGATGAAAGGGACAAGCTGATCCAAGGAATCCCAAAACTTTTTCAGCCCTTCCTTTTCAAAATTTTCAAGTTTTTTTTTTTTTATTTTGTATCTAATTTTTGCAAAAAAAAAATGAAATCAGCAGTCTCAGCAAAATACAGGTAAGCAGCTTTTTATTAATAAATGACAAGGGGGCTCCAAAAAGAAGTCTCAAACTTCCTAAAACCAAGTACAGTCCAACAAGTCTGACTATTCGAGATACCCTGTAAACCCCTACCCACCTGGCCCCTTTTTTAAAAGTTTAAATCTCCTTTTTTTCTTTTTAGCAACATACAGATGTCCTCCTATTCCCATGTTGCAGTATTCATGCTGTGGGATTTTCCGCCTCAGGCGACCCAACATTGGCTCCTATACAAAAGCTTAAGCCTGACTGCTGTAGGTGCGTGGGACGTCACACGCAGGGCCATAAACCAGGGACCATAAATGTGACGTCTGCACACACACACCTCAGAACATTTCAACTGCAGACGTTACTTCGACTGCTTCGCTCCTACGACCAAAGACTTCTAAAGATAAGTAACCCGTTTTTTCCTCTTATGTACGCTTGTATTTAGTTGCTGTAGATTCCCCTTTAGCCGATGTCTGAGAAAAAGATCAAATGTAACTGCAGGCATCAGATACCGCACAAAGACTCTCACGACCGGTGTGTGTTTTGCTTCGGAAAGGAGCACAATCATAAGGCCTGCCCCATTTGTCAGTCTTTCGTGCCAAAGACCCTACGCAGCTGACTGGCTGCACTTGACTTGTATTTGGAAAATCAAAGACTAAAATGCCTCACTTTCAGGATGGATCCCAAGTTGGCCACCCAAGCTGAACAACCGAGAAAGAAGGCCAAGGTTTCCAGGCCTTCTCCCGATGCTGCTTCGCCATCGGATGTCCTGCCAACTACCAGTATAGGGGCCGAGGGACACCCGATTACTCAGTCATCTTTGACAGTTCCTCTGGAAGAGGCCATTTCTGCAGCCACGGAAAGCACGTCCGCGGAGTTAAGCCAGCCATAACCGACATCAAGGGGGAACTGACACTTGGTTGGTCAACTGAGACTTCTCCTGCTCCACCCCAGGCCTCTTTCTCTAAGCCTTACCCCTAAGCCCACGCCAACAAAGAAAAAACAAAAGGCTAAACACGTGACCTTTATGCCTCAAGGAGCTCCAGATTAGCAATCATTTACCAACTCACTAATGCAGGCCTTTATGGCTCTTAGGTCCTCAGGCCCTGAACCTACCAACATTCCTGTGCTGAGCCCCATGCCAGCCTGTGCGTCCTCCCTACATTTAACCACTACTCATCAGGGAGAAGAAGAAGAATCAGAGCAGTCCTACTCCTCTTCTGAGGAATCCATTTCCTATGTCTCTCAAATTGCTTCTCCTGTGGATTATTACTCCTCAGATGAAGACTCTATTGAAGGAGATTCCCCATCAGAGGACATTACCTTTGGGGAAACTATTACAAAAATGAAAGAGCTTAATGTCAGATACCCAGAAAAGATATTTTGAACTTATACAACTTGTCACCATCCCCTTCAGCTATTCCTCCTGTGCTTCCAGCTTTCCTGAATGCCTTTAACTCTGTCTCCAAGAACCCTGATTCACAACCTTCTGTCCCTAACAGGCCGGATAGATTTTACAAAGTGTCTGATGACCAGAAATTTCTGGTTAAACCTCCCCTGGCTGACGCAGCAGTTATTGCTGCTTCCCCAGACAGACAGTCTAAGGCAATTACCCTCTGCGTCACTTTTGCCAATGGATAAGGACTGCAAAACCGTGGACAGAATGGTTAAAAGGTATACACCTCCTCTACCCTGGCCTTCAGGGCTATTAATTACCAAACCCACATGGTTAAATATACCCTGGACCTTGTCTCTCAGGCTTCCACCTTGCTGGCCTCTACCCCTGACTGTCTAACCAAAGCTGACATTGCATCAAAACTGTCTCTAGCTACGCATGTAGCCAGACACTCTATCAGGTGCAGTTACGATGCAGCAGAGGCTTCAGCCAGGTCAGCAGCCTCTGCATCTGCCTTGCGCAGATACTCCTAGCTTCACTTTGCAACCTGCAACAGAGGATTTTAAATCCAAAAGCATGTATGCTCTTCTGGACCACAACCTTTCATTTGGGAAAAACTCAGCAGAACTTTTCAAAAACTTACAAGAGAAAAGCAAAAAACTACAAGACATTAAGCATCTGCTGGTGTCCCCCTTCCCTAGATATTATAGGGACTACCAAGCAAAAACATCCTTTGTCAGAAGGTCAGAAGGACTCCTATGTCACACTCCTCCTCAAGACCCTGCAGGGCATCCAGGAGACAGCCTTACTCTAGATCCCCCAACTCTCAGCCACCAGCCAAACAGCCCTTTCCAGACAGAGGGGCCTTTCTTCAGCATGACTGTCTTGCTCAACTGCCTCTGTCCGCCCGGCTTACCCACTGCCTTCCCTTCAGGAAATCCATCACAGTACATCTTTGGGTTTTTTCCATCATCCAAAAAGGATATTTCCTACCCTGGAAGGAAAGACCAAAACCAAAAGGAATCCCTTTCCCTCCAAGAAATCAGCTTCATCTATTCCCTTTCATTCTGAAAGAATCCTTGACTTAAGGAACTATAGAACCAGTTCCCTCAGGACAGGAAGGACAAGGCTTCTATTCCCATCTTTTCCCAGTTCCAAAAAAGGCCCTTGGAGACCAATCCTAGACTTAACATATCTGAACCTGTTCCTGAAGATTCTCTCCTTCAAGATGCTTTCCCTTCAAACCCTTCTACCCCTCATCCCCTCCCAAGCCTTCATGGTCACTCTGGACCTAAAGGATGCTTACCTGCACATTCTTATCAGGCCATCCCACAGGAAATTTCTGTGCTTTACTGGCCACTCTTCACACTTTTAGTTTACAGCCTTGCCCTTTGGCTTGTCTACAGCCCCCAGAGTTTTTAATGAAGTGCTTGGCCCCAGCCATTGCCTACTGCAGAATCAAGGGAATCTATATCTACCCTTACCTGGACGAAATTCTTATTCTGGCAGAATCAGAGTCCACCCTACAGACCCATCTCAAGTTCACCATGCCTCTCCTCCACAACTTGGGATTCACCCTAAACCTTCAGAAATCCTCTCTGCTTCCACAACAGGACAAAGTATTCTTAGGTTGCAGGATCAGGACAGACCTGATGCATCTAAGTCTTTGGGTGATCAACTTCTGATCCCTTTCAGACATTACTCAGAGGACATACTCTTAGTCCTGAGGGAGTCCGGGAAACCAACTACTAGGAAAAAACTATTTGTCTAAATGGCAGAGATTCTCAAAATGGTGTTCGCTTAAGGGCAGGGACCCTTTTGAGGTGGATCCCTCACTTGTCCTTAGCTATATATGCGAGCTCATTAAGGAAGGACTAGCATATTCTTCAGTGAGAGTCCACCTTTCTGCCCTTTCAGCTTGCTTGCCTTTACAGCCACCAGTGCTTTTCAGACTGGACATGAAACTTTTCCTGAGAGGGGTCTTGTATATCAGACCACCAAGAAAACCCATCCCTCCTCCCTGGGACCTCAATTTCATACTGGAAAAACTCCCCTTACTTTCTTTTGAGCCATCCACCACAACTTCTCTACAAATGTGCACATGGAAAACCATTATTTTAGTGGCCATTGCCTCCGCTAGAAGGGTGTCTGAACTACAGGCCCTCGTGGCCTGTCCTCTTTACACCACCTTCCACAGTAACAGGGTGACCTTGCACACAAACCCTTCCTTCATGCCCAAAGTGGTGAACGAACTGTCCTTAAACCAGTTTATTCACTTACCTACCTTCTTCCCCTCTCCAACTAATACCGCAGAGTGGATCCTTCATTCCCTAGATGTGCACAGACAATTGAGATTCTCCTTGGACAAAGCTAAGTCCTTCAGAAAATCTGACTAACTCTTCATCTCCTACCACCTCAGGGCTCTGGGTAAGGCAGTCTCCAAATAAACCATTTCCTGTTGGATCAGGAAATGCATTCTCTTTTGCTTCTTGCATCATAGCAAACAATTCCCTCAAGGAGTTGGGGCTCATTCAACGAGAGGCATGGCTTCCTCCAAAGCCTTTCTTAGAGGGCTGGACACTGCCTCCATCATGGAAGCAGCTATTTGGTCTACAGTTCACACTTTCACAAAACACTACAAGCTAGACCAGGTCTCCAGGGCCAGAGTAGGATTTACCGATCCTGTGGGGATTCTTGGAAACCTCTACCTCTGCCCCCTCCCTTCATTCTTTCTAAGCTGTGGTACTCTCCCACAGTATGAATACTACAACATGGGAATAGAAGGACATAGAATAGTTGTGCAAAATCTTACCATAACCATAGATGTCCTCTTCATCTTGCAGTATTATTTCCCACCTTCCATATACCCCCTTTTTCTATTGCTACTGGATGGTTGGTCTTTTGACCTCTGTATCCACTCCCTGCAGGCTAATCTGTACAGCCCTTCAGAGACATTTGCTTCTTAGCCTCAACTTGTTCTTTTGTACACCTTATCCTGGGCTTCACGTTCTGAGGTCTGTGTGCGCAAACATCACATTTGGGTCCCTGGTTTATGGTCCTGCATGTGACGTCCTATGCATCTACAGCAGCTAGGCTTAAGCTTTTGTATAGGAGCCGATGTCTGGTTGCCTGAGGCAGAAAATCCCACAGTATGAATACTGCAACATGGAAGAGGAGGAGATCTATGGTTATGGTAAGATTTTACACAACTATTCTTTTCAGATATATGGGTTCTGAAAATCATTCATTAAGGTTACAGATGGCAGTGGGAGGAAATTCCTCCTTTCCAGGGGGGTCATTCTTCATCCTCCAGATCACTCTCTTGTTCCACTGGTTCTTCATCACATGCTGTCCAAGGAGTGATAGAACTAACGTCTCCTTCCCATATGGAATAGGGTTTTTATTCAAAGATGTTTCTAGTGTCAGAGATAGAAAATTCTTGGAGACTAGCTGTGGATCTTACTAAACGTGTTTGTGATGGTGCCCAAGTTCAAAGTGATGTCACCTCACAACCTGTTACAACTACTACTTCCCCTTTCAAGCTTATTGACAACACTAGACTTAAAAGATGCATATAATCACATACCTGTTCATCCTGGTTTCAGACCTTTTTTAATGTTTTGTGTCTGGATCCCCTTATCATTTTTCTGTCTTACCCTTTGGAGTCTCCACTGCACCAAGAGTATTCACAGAGTGTCTTGCTTCAGTTACAGCTCATTGCAGGCTACAGAGTATCCACATTTTTCCATATTTAGATGACTTTCTTATCTGCAGATTTCTTTTTCAGATCTTTCTGTCTTGGGTGAGAGATATCTTACAAAAGCTGTGATTTCAAGAGAACATTCAAAAGTCTTTCTTGACTCCCCCACACAGGATAGTGTTCCTGAGATGTCAACTAGACACCTCAGTCCAAAGAGCTTCTCTTCCTCGGGGAAAAAAAATAGATCTTTGTCTAGCTCTATTTGTAAGGTTTTCCACTCAAGACTTTGGTCACTGCGAGAGAATATCTCAGGAATTTTGGTCTCATGGCATCTGTGATTCTCCTGATACTGCTGGCAAGACTCCTCAAGAGAAAGATTAAGTGGTGTCCGAAATCTGTCTGGTCCAAGTGTCAGCACCCTTTATCTTTTCAAATTTATGTGTTGGAGTTTGTCAGAAGAGAAATCTTTTGATTGAGACAACAGATGTCCTTAAATCTAGGTCTCACCTTAGACCCTTTGGACTTCGCTTGTGGAGCAGTTTCAGGAGGGTCAAGTCTCTGAACCATCTTTCGTTTTCAGAAGATCTTCAGGTATTTACAGACAGTACCAAAGCCGCGGTGGTGCAGCAGTTGTGTTGTCGCCTCACAGCAAGAGGTTCTCCTGTTCGATTCTCTGCTGGAACTCCTTCTGTGTGGAGTCTGCATGTCCTCCCTGTGGTCGGGTGGCATTTGAAAGACGTGTGTGAATGGGCGTGCCTTCATTGAAGGTTGGATGTCGAGCTGGCACCTCGGCACCATAAAAATCGACTGCCAATCATTAGCTGACTGGAGTTCCACTGTAGCGACCCCTAACCGATAAAAGCCGAAAGAAAAACATCAACCAAAGTCAGGTGGTACATCAACAAGAAAGGGTGAACCAGGTCGTACTCCCTTTGCAGACTAGCCATGTTCGCTTGGGATATAGTTTCAAAGTACAATCTCACTTTACAGGTATCCCACATTCCGTCAGAGCAAAACTGTGTGGCACACAAGCTGAGCAGGACCAGGGCAGACCCATATGAATGGAAACTAAAATGTTAGGTCTTCCAAGATTTGATCCATCTGTGGGGAGTTCTTTAAGGAGACCTCTTTGTAAACTGGCAAGATTCTATTACAGGAGTCCATGTAATGCAACCTGGAAGACCGATGCCTTTTCTTTTCCTTGGAAAGGAATGTTCCTGTATGCTTTTGCACCCTTACCACTAATATCCAGGGTACTTCTGAAGATTCATAAGGTATCCTCCAAGTTCATTGTGGTGACTCCCTTCTGGCCCAGACATCCTTGTTTCTCACCTGTTTTGGAAATGGCCAGAGGCAATTACCACGAGCTTCCTCACAGACTGGATCTACTCAAACAAGGACAAATGTTTGATGCACTCTGACGTCAGTGAACTTCATTTGACTGTCTGGATGATAGGGTCTTAATTCCTTTTAGGTACCTGTTTACTGAGGACGTGCAGCAAGTACTAATAGAGGCAAGAAAGCTTGCTACTAAAAAAATCATATATTAACAAACGGAAAAGGTACCAGCACACATTCAAGGCTAGTTGTTCTCTGGTTCTAAAATATTTGTGTGAGTTACTGTTCAGTCATTTCAGCTTGTTTGCCTGTGGATCCTCCTTTTTTCAGTGCAGTCTTGTGTCAAAATGTTCTTAAAAATGTTTTTGCCCAAGTGGCCTCCAAAAAAAAAAAAAAAGTGGCCTGTCCTTGAGATCTTAATTTTGTGTTAGAGAAGCTAACAGTTAACTCCGTTTAAACTAGCTAATCTGGCTAACTTGAGGTTCTTAACATGAAATACAGTTTTACTGATTGCTTTGACCTCTGCAAGAAGGGTATCTGAGTTGCAAGCTCTTATGGTGAATCAACCCTGTCTCATTTTCATAGGGACAGGGTTTCTTTGATAACTAATTCTTTTATGCAGAAAGTGATGTTCGAGTTTACTTTAAACCAAACTATCTATCGCCCCATTTCCTTTTCTGAACCTAAAAATGAGGTAAAAAGGATTTTCTATACCTTGGATGTCCACAGACAATAGTGGCACTGTTTTGACAGAACCAAGTATTTTGGATGGTCACAGTTCTGTCCATGCTGCCCTTTTTGTGCAAAGACAACTGGATGTGCTTGATAGATCTTCAGGATGCGTACTATCACATAAAAATGAATAGACAGTCCGGAAGGTATTTTCACTTCTGGCTGGGAGCCAGTCATTACCAATTCAGAGCATTGCCTTTTGGTCTCGCCACAGCCCACAGGGTAAAAAGCATGGAAGTGATAGCAGCTCACTTGAGACTGCAGGGATTGAGTGTTTCTGTACTTAGAAAATTGGCTCAGTACCGCCTCAACAGGGATCCACTAATAAGGGTGTGAGATCAGGTATTCCGGACTTGCTCCCATCTGGGGATAACCATAAATTACAACAAATGTCATTTTGAACCATCTCAGACATTGTAATTTATAGGAGCAAATTTCAACATGGTATCTGACTGCTTCTCTTCTCTCAAGTACAAACTATCAGATTCCAAGTGAGAAGAATTCACAGTACCACAACCTCAGCCCGATTTATTCTACAAGCCTTCGGGTCAATGTCGGCAGCTATAATCCTAGTTCCTCTAGCAAGATTTCACATGAGAATTCTTCAGTGGATGTTAGCAACACAATGGTCTGTTTGCTAACACGTCAGCCCAAATAAGAATCACTCAGGTATGCAAGAGATACTTTTGGTGGTGATCAGGTTCTACAATGAGAGCAGTGCTGTTAGCGTTGCAGGCTTTCCAGAACACACACCCTTTCGGGACAGTTGCGATTCAGACAGCATGTCAATAGTCTGGTACATCAACAAACAAGGAGGAATTGGGCCTTACCCCTTCTGAAGAGAATACCTCAGAGTATGGCAGTGGGCGATCTCGTCCAACTGTTTTCTGATAGCAGTGCACATTCTGGGGAATTCTATCGTGATAGACAATTTGAGCAGGTCCATTCAATCACCTCACGAGTTGTCTGTCAATATGAAGGTAGCAGAAATGATTCTTTGCCAATGGGAACAGCAGTTGAACATGGGTCAGTCGGTCCTGAGAGATAGGCGAGTACCATTCTGAAGGGACAGGTGATGGCCTCCGTCGCCCCTGGCTGATCGAAAGGGAGTCTGGTTCAGAGGAGAGGGGTGCCTCGCGGCATCCAGTGCGGTGATGCAAATGATCCCAGAGAAGCCAATGGGAGCCCCTGGGAGAGTTCTCTCTTCTATGTAAAGGACAGAGTGTGCCCTGGAATGGGTTTGCCCTGAGAGAGAGGTCACGCCCTGGAAAGTGTCGCGGTTCCAGTGGTGTCAAGTGAGCTCTTGCTGGCTCTTGAAAATCCAGGGGAGAGGGTGTAAGTCTCTCACCAGGCCGTACCCGTATCTCTGGCAGTTCTCCAAAGTGAACAGTCTCTGGCATGTTAGAACAATGTAGGTAAGGGAAGTTGGTAAGCCAGGTCCATAACTTTGGGGTAAGGATTGGCTCTAAGGGCTGAGTCGGTCATGCTCGGGAGTGAAACGGGGCTGGGTGTGCACAGTGGCTGAATGAGGTGCCGTCCCCTCGCTGCACTCCCCCCTCCTGGGGGGCTAGGATGATGGCAGTGGGGACTCTGAATGTGCTCCGGGGCCCTTCCTGTGGATCACTCAGGCTGTGGCGGGCGCTGGTCCAGACTGGCGTCCACCATTGTCCGGCAGCAAGCAGCTGATTTAGAACTGGTATGAATCAGGGGAATCTGACTGTTTTATTAAAACAAAGCATCATGAAGGCCCGTGACGGGTGTTGACGCGATGTGATTTCTGCCTAGTTCTCTGAATGTCAAAGTGAAAAAATTCAATGAAGCCCAGGTAAACTGTGGGAGTAACTATGACTCTCTTAAGGTAGCCAAATGCCTGGTCATCCAATTAGTGACGTGTGTGAATGGATGAATAAGATTCCCACTGTCCCTATCTACTGTCTAGCGAAACCACAGCCAAGGGAACAGGCTTGGCAGAGTCAACGGAGAAAGAAGACCCTGTTGAGCTTGACTCTAATCTGGCACTGTGAAGAGACATAAGAAGTGTAGAACAAATGGGGAGGCCTTGGAAGCCGGTGAAATAGCAATACTCTTATTGTTTTTTCACTTACCTGGTGAGGTTGGGGGGGTGAGCCCCACCTGGGCTCTCACTTCTGGCACCAAGTGCCTGGGCATCTGGGCGCGACCTGCTAGGGGACAGTGTCAGAATGGGAGTTTGATTGAGGCGGTACACCTGTCAGAGTAATGTAGGTGTCCTAAGGTGAGTTCAGGGAGGACAGAAACCTCCCATGGAGCAGAAGGGCAAAAGGTCACTTACTTTTGATTTTCAGTATTAATACAGACCGTGAAAGAGGGGCCTCACAATCCTTCTGGCTTTTTGGGTTTTAAGCAGGAGGTGTCAGAAAAGTTACCACAGGGATAACTGGTTTGTTGAGGCCAAGCATGCATAGCAACGTCACTTTTTGATCCTTCGATGTCTGCTCTTCCTATCATTGTGAAGCAGAATTCAGTAAGCGTTGGATTGTTCATCCACTGATCGGGAACATGAGCTGAGTTTAGACCAACTCTCTTCCCACATCTCCCAACCTTTTTAACAACTGATTTCTAGAAGAACGAGAACTTATAAGGACACCACTTTTCCGTATGGCTTCTTCTACCAGGGATATTATATTTCTTGCATTATATTAACTAGCAAACCAGATTTGAGGTATGCTTGGGATTGGTGCATTATGAGTAAGGGAGGAGCTCAAGAACTTTTTAGTGGCCATGAGCTAAAATAACGACTAGGCTGGATCCGTACCCAAACTATTGAGGAAGAATGAAAATGGACAACACAGATGGAATGTTATGATGAGTACATAACTACTTCTTTTATTTTCTTTTAAGTCCTAGATTCTCGCATCTTTTTCAAGTACTAGATAGCCACACCTAGTGGAGCTTCAGCTAAAAGCCCCATAAGGCAAGCGAGCACACTACCCAGGACTAGTGATTGCAGACGCCATTGTGCGAATTACTGATGTCCCACTCACCAAAAAGAAAATAATATTAAATTGTTCATCAGGACCCAGGATCCACCAAGTTACAAGTCATTGCACCACAGGTAACAGTATGTCTCAGTCATAGTTTGTGTAGGTGGAAATGACATGAGTCATATCTCCCTAGACAATATGAAGAGGGACATTAGGGAGCTTTCAGACTGTGTCACAGGCTAGTATGTGCCTAGCTTTACTTTCACCAAGGCCGATGCTACAACACAAACGAAAGATGATTGACTTTAACAATTGGCTTAGTTTCTGGTGCCATTTTAAAGTGATACAGTATTTGTCAGCATGGGAGGACATGCTTAATAAACCATATTACTTTGCCAAGGATGGTCTGTATCAGTCCCCTGAAGGCTTTCAAATAATTGCTAAAACATTGTCCACCCCCCCCAGAGACTTTTTTAGACAATGCCAAACTGACAAACCTCCCAACATAGCAAAACTAACCCACAGAAATCTAAAGGTGTTACTGCTCAGTGCCAGGAGTTTAAACAAGAAGCTTCATTCCCTCCACGCTCTCCTCACCCTGGAGAATGCAGACATCTGGTAGTTACCAAAACATGGTTTAAAGTTGCATGCCTTTAGGTTGGTTAAACAAGATGATGTGTTAGAGTTTCTCCATGTACAGATTGCCATAGACAAAGTCTCACACCATATCGTAGCAAGCTATAGGTCACCCTCTATGTCCCAGAAAACCCATATCTTATACTTAGACTTACTGGAGGCACTCACCATTCAACCAAATACCATACTCATAGGGGACTTCAATTACGTGTCTGTAGGTTGGAAAGCCTACTCAGATTTTTAGGCACAGAGATTCCCGGGCTTTGTAAACACAAAAAACATAGATCAGATAGTGCACATGCCCACTAGAGGTATGAACATATTGGACCTGGTACTTTCAAACGTGGAAGAATGCTGTACCTCACCTAATGTGTGCTTTCTGGGAAGGTCAGATCACAAAGCAGTCTCCTTTGAAATTATAATAATTTCTGCAAACCCTGTAATAGTTGGGAAGTATTCCAAGGCAAGCTACCTTTTATTAAACAATAACCTGTCAAAATTACAAGCCCCTCCAAACCCAGATAGCACAGAAGCCTTTGTGGAATTGTTCACAGAAGCTTGGTTCAGCCTTGTCATTGAGGAGTAGAGGCTGTTGTACCTTCCAGAATGAAGTCCAAAACCCTGGTGAAATCCAAAATTAAACATTGTATAACAAAAGAAAAAAAAGTCATAGCTAAAATTAGGAAAAGTAACACCCAAAAAGATATTAAAAAAAAAAAACTCATGATCAAAGTAACTAGACATTTAAAAGGGCTAATTAAGTCCAGGAAAGCCAATTTTGAGGTATAGCTTTACAGGCCAAGGATAACCATAAAACATTCTCTAGTTGGGTCACAAACCTCAAAGGCAGCACAGTGTGGTGAACTGGTTGTAAATTGACTCACGTTCATAGAGTTGAAGATATTGCAAATCTGCTGCTCGACAAATTCAGCTCTGACTTTACCCCCACTCACAACACCCACCTCTCAAGAAGTATCATCTAGCATAACCCCTCCAGCTGTCAGTAAGGGGCAGGTCCTAGCTGATTTCTGTAAGGCCAAGAATGCATCTTCACTGTTTCCTGATAATATCCCAGAATGCCTGCTAAATAGCCTGGAATATGATCTGTCAGGGCCACTGGAAGTCACTGTTGAACTATAGCCTCCAAACAGACTTTGTGCCATTCGAATGGAGGACTGCAACGGTCATCCCTCTGCACAAGGGCAAACTAAAAGATCCTGGGAATTTAGTTTGACTTATGCAAAGCCATGGAAAGAATTTTCATGGAAATGATTAACAGTGACATAGGAAGCCTCCAGAAACTGGACCCCACCTAGTTTGGTTTCATCAAAGGCAGGTCATGCCTACTAAAACTGTTGGACGACTTTGAGAAGTTCACCAAAGCAGTGGATGAGGGTAAAACTGTATATATTGCCTACCTTGACCTTGCTAAGGCATTTGAAACAGTATCCCACTCAGGCATTGTAAACAAACTCAAGGAATTAGGCATAAACCCTTATCTAATACTGTGGATAGTAGCCACCTGGCTCACAGACCACCTCAACAAAGAGGTCAGTCACTAGCATAGTCCCTCAGGGCTCTGTGCTGAGTCTGCTCCTCTTTGGCATCTACTTCTAGGAAATAAAGGCTAATGTCATGGGCCCCTGGCTGACCAAGTTTGCAGACATTTTCAAACTGGGACATAGAATCCCCCTTCCTCCAAAAAATAAAAGTAGAAATATCTTACAGGAAGGTCTAATGCAAATACATTACTGGTGCCAAAGCCATAGTTTAAAACTCATTTGCCAAGAAATGCATAATGTTGCCTTTTGGGAGGTCGACCCCGCTGGCGGAAACTACCTCATTGCTAAAGCACCTCTTAGAGTAGACCCAGAGATTTAGGGATGCATGTAAATAGTAACCTGGCCTTCCACCAACATGTATCTAAGGTAGGAAGAAAGTCATTCTAATTCGCTCGACTTATAAGTAATGACACGGCATCTTGGTCCAGGGAAGTCATTGTGCCACTAATCAGACCCATTGAGTATGCTGTTTCTTCGGTATGTACCTGACCAGGCACAAGCAACAACTGGAATATCCACTGGGGTTCCTCACAAAATTAATACAGGGTGTAAACACAATGTCCTGTACAGATCCCGCAAAGCTCTATCTCTATACTCTGTTTCCTGCAGACTGCTGAAAAGTGATCTGTGCTTAGCATACAAGGCATCCTTGGATTCGGCTCTGTTGAACCTTTTAGCATGTCTGCAGAACAAACAGCATCAGAACTACAAAATCTGAGGACGTAAACTTTTCTTACAACATAAGTAGGGCATATGGGAGGGACAGGTGTGTATCTCGGAAAATTCCCATTCTCTGGAATAGACTTTCCATCGTACTTCTCAACTGTCCAGATTTTTGACTCTTATGTTTGGACTGTTCGTCATAAAATTTGTGGTTTTCTGGCAAATCAATGAGGATTGAAGTTTTTAAATAATGACAAGTCATTTGAGTTTCAGACTTCATATCCTTAAAATGCGTGCTAATACAAACCCTTTTTATTCTAGCAACTTTCTAGGTTTATAAGAGCAATATTTAAAATTGTCCCTATTTTTAGGCCTTTGTCCCCCCACTATTTTTGGCTTTGTCCAGATTTCTTGTATCAAGAGATTGAGACGTATACTTCACGTCCATGTGAAGCAGAGCCCTTCTGTAACCCTATTCAAGCATAACCTGGGATGGGAAATCAAAAAGTTTGCCCCAGGTGTGGCCACTATGTTTCTGAGGGACAGAGCAAACCATTAAATCATGCCCTTGTTAACATATACCCTTTAGAATAATCTCTAAGGCACAGTAACTCATGAGATGCACTTGGGTACCATTGCTAGGCTTATAAAGGCCGTAGTGATTGTTGGCCTAGTATACACCTATGAACCTATGGAAAAAAGTTCTAAACTCATGCCTTCTAAAAAGGTTTTACTTAATGCCAAGCACAGTGTGGCTATAGATAACTATGGAAAGAAAGTGTACACCTCTACTGCTCTTACTTTCTGTGCATAAACTGCCAAACCCACCTGACCAGGTGTCTTTTTTTCTATTGCTGATAACATGAACTAACTAATTTTAGACATTCCTGATTCAAATAATAACACTTTATTGTCTTTGCTTAATTGTGCTGCACAAGTAGCCAAACTTTTAGTAAAGTGTGACTGTAATGCTACTGATGCCAATTGAATCTGTCTTAAGAACTTATTTTTGGATATGGTTACATTCTTTGCCTGATAGTGTCATGGTTAAGTTGCTAGATGCTCATTTGGACAAAGACATTCTGTTTCATCTAGCATCTGCTGAAATTTGTAAGAAGCTACAAGAGAGGGAAAAATCATGCATGATTTTAAACAATTTTTGTCTCCCGTGACAAATTTTCAGAGGAATTACCCGTCTAAAGCTTCTTTCACAAAGGCCAGTAGCAGAAGGGTAAAAAAAAAATTCTAAACAGTAGCACCAGGAAAACCCCAACTCAGGTTTCAAAGGACCTAAAGGATTCTTTGGGTTACAAGACTTCAAACTTAAGTTTGTCAACTTCGCTGCATCCATCCTACCTCAGTCATCCCCTTTCCTTTCTTTCTGGGAAAGTCTCTCTCTTTACCTGTTTACAGATTGAAAATATCTGAATTTTGTTACAGACTGACATGGAACCTCCTTCCTCTTTCATCCAGAATTTCCCAGTCTCCTCCAAATCAAAAACATCTGTTTTTACCAGTCGTACAAAATCTGTTCATTTAGGGTGCTGTAAAAGTAATCCCACATCGTCAAAAAGGACAGGTATTATATTTAATGTTATTCCTTGTTTTGGGAAGAGACAGCACATTGAGATCCATTTTGGATGTCACAACAGTGAATTCTTTCCTAAGAATCTTCTTTCTGTGATTTTCCCACAAGACAAGAGTATCTTCTTATTCCTATTGATCCAAATCACAAAAGAGTCTGCTTTGGGATTTCATTTGCAGTTTTCTGCTTTGCCCTTTGGTCTCTCTACAGCTCCAGTATATTTACAAAATGTTTGTCCCTGTGATACCATTTTGTAGGCTCAGCGGTATCAGTGTCTACTCTTGTTTAGACAGTATTCTAATCCAAGCCACATCACAAGGAAAAAAAAAAACTTTTTGAGGGATCTACACTTCGCTATGGATCTATTTCTTTGCCTAGGGTTCGCTCTAAACTTGAAAAAATCTGCAGTGCAACCTTCATGGAATCTATTCTTTCTGGGATGCTAACTGAATACTTCTTGCATGATGACCTTCCAACCTTTCTCATGAGAAAACTGGGTTTCTGACTTCATGCTTCCATTCCCTTCTAACTTAAGGAATGACCTCTGCAAAAAAGATATATGGAGAGTCTTTGGGGATCGTGGTTTCAGTAATACAGATGGTTCAGTTTGCCAGACTCCACAGAAGGAAGATTCAGTGGTATATCAAATCAGTTTGGGCACAATATAACCACCATCTGAACTTACCAGTTCCTATCTGTCCCTTCATGAAGGTAGCTCATTAGTGGATCGACCAGATATGATATAATCCTAGAATGCACTTCCTTGAACCTGCTTCCTATCATAAAGTCTCTATAGATGCTTCAGACTTGGCTTAATGAGCCTGTTCTGTGGGCATGAAAGTCGAAGGAATGTAGTCAAGGGAGGACTGGCACAAATGTAATGTCAAAGAATGAAAGGCCCTAATCTTGACCCTTCATCACCTTTGGTTTCTGGGAACCCTTCAAATTTTGGCCAACAGTATCACAGCTGCGTGGTATATTTGTAAAATCCTGTCATCTCAACATGCTAGCCATGAGGGCTTGGTAAATTGCCATTCATCACAATCTTTCTTCAGGCAACTTTTATCCCATCAGAGGTGAACTCATTGGTAGTTCACTTTAGCAGATCCAAGGGAGACCCTCAGAAATGGTTGCTAAATAGAGAGGTCTTCCTGCAGATTGTCCATCAGTGGGGTTGTCTTCAGTTTGAACTTTTTGCTTCCATTCTGACCAGGCAGCTCAGACTGTTTTAATTCAAACTCCCATGTACAGAAGCATGGAAAATAGTTGCCCTATCAGTCTCTTGGAAAAGGAAAATCCTTTGATGTCCTTCAAGGATGCATCTGCAGTCCTTACAAATGGGTTGTCCTGTCGTCAGGCAGCCCTTCGGTCGGCCGGATTCCAAAGTCTGGGTCTGGCCTCGGCTGGTGTCGCACTTCACCCGATGTCATCTCTGCTGGTCTTCGGGTATAAAGGCATCAGCCGACGCCATTTTCCTCAGTCTTTCTTGCCACGTGGCGCCCGAAGCAGAAGCTGTTCGCAAGTGCCGGTCGGTCAGATCCAGAGATTACTACTACCGAATACTACTTGAAGACTTCTAAAAGCTAAGTACCCCATTGGGGACTCTTTCTTGCCTCAGCCGATGTCAGAAAAAGTGAATAACTGTTTAACTTGTGGGAAACAAATACCTCTTAAAGATTTCCACTCTTACTGCTTACCTTGTTTAGGCCCAGACCACGACGTAGCAGCCTGTTTAGCCTGTGCTTCCTTCAACCGGATTGAACGCTTAGGCGTCGGTCGGAGTTTGCTGAACAGTTTTTCGGCTCAGATTTTGCGTACATTATGCCGTCGGATCCTCCGACTTCTCAAATTGTTAAGAAACGCAAAGAAAAAGACCGACACTCGCGGTCCGCGGTTTCGGCCAAAACCACGGTTAAGCAAACCGCGAGTGTCTCTGTTTCGGCCGAAACCGAGCAAACGGGTCAATCTACAGCCGAATCCATGACTACTACCGAGGCCCCTGCTACCCTAGTTGAATCGGCCTCTGAAATTTTGCCTACTAATGTGGTTTCTCTAGAATTATCGGACACCATCCCTTTGGATGTCTCTACCCCAGCACGTGGTGCTGCTAGGCCTCCTGCAGCCATGTCTATAAAGGCCTTTGCCAGGGCTAAAGCAGCCAAAACTGCTAAGACTGTGCCTGCTAAGCCCCCCTCTCAAAGGCCCAGTTCCAGTTCCCAAATGCTTACTCTGGCAGAGGATCTCATTTCTTTAATAAGGGGATCCCAATCTCACCCAGACAGGGCCTCTCAACCTCCAGAAAAGAGACCTAGAGCAGAGCCCCCTGAGCCAGTGTCCTCAGATGACTCTTCTGATGATTCAGACAATACAGACCATCCAGAGGCTCCTTTTTCTACTTATGAAGATTCCGATGCTGAAGAATCTATACCTTCTGCCTCTCCACCAGAGGAATTTTCCTTTGGGGAAACCTTACATGCCATGAGAGAACAATTCCAATGGCAGGGACAAGATTTCTCAGATTCAAGAAAAAGGCTTAGGACCTTTCTACACTTACCACAACATAGGCCCTTAGCTATACCTCCAGTTCTTACTGTTGTGGATGATGCATTTAATGATGCTTCCACTGCTCCTGATACTTTACCTCCAGCCCCTGCCAAGCCCGATAGGTTTTACAGGGTACCGGACACTCATCACCACTTATACAAGGCTCATCTTGCAGATCCTGAGACTATCTCCCAGGGGCCTAAGGCAGTAGCTTCGACCTCAGCAAAAAACCCTCTCCCTTCTGAAAGGGAATCCAGGTCCTTAGAGAGATGGGGTAAAAAAGTATACACCTCTGCTACTCTCTCAGCTAGAGCTTTGAACTGTCAGTTTCATATGATCCAATACCAAGAGTTTATGGTTGATCAGTTAACTAAGAAACTGTCCTCTGATGATTCCTTAGATAAGAAATATGTTTTAGAAATGGTGAATAACATTCAGCAGGTTAGTAACCATTCTTTAAAATGTGGCTATGATGCACTGGAGGCTTCATTTAGATCAGCCATGACTGGCACAGTTATAAGAAGGCATGCATGGTTGAAAGAACAGGTCTTGCCGGATCATGTTAAAACAAAGCTATTAGATGCTCCTATGGATAAGGTCAGTCTATTTGGTCCTCCTGCCCAACAAGGAATGAAGAAAATGGAAGAGAAGGCAAAATCTGTACAAACAGTTAAAGATTTCTTACAGGTTCAGCCCCCAAGGTTTAGCAGGAACTGGCCTTCCAAAAATTGGTCCTTTCCAGACTCCACTAAATCTCAGAGAGGCAGGAATAGACGTTCCAGAGGCAGAAATCAATCCAGAGGAGGTGCCTACAGAGGACGTCAGTGGCAAGGGAATAACC
The DNA here is from genome assembly GCF_019279795.1 of Protopterus annectens. NCBI lineage: Eukaryota > Metazoa > Chordata > Ceratodontiformes > Protopteridae > Protopterus > Protopterus annectens. Next base: position 539,468,900 of record NC_056727.1, read on the forward strand.
AACGAGGAACAGACACAACCACTACCACTGCAACAGGACAATCACAGTGACTTGGCTCTGACACCGCCTACCAGGGAACAAATAGCAGCACCCTTAGACAGAAAGTTAGCCTTATTTTCAAAAAATTGGCACTATATCACAAGAGACAAGTGGATTTTGCAAACTATAGACCAAGGCTACAGGTTTCATTTCCACACCTTACCAGTAAAAAGTGGAATGCCAAACCTACCACCAAATCAAAAGACAGAAGCTCTAAAACAAATAGCTCAATTAACAAAGATGAGAGCTGTGGAAAGGGTGCCACCTACAGAACAGGGCAAAGCCAGACTCTTCCTAGTACCAAGAAAAGAGAAAACTTGGAGACCTATTCTCGACCTGTCCGCTTTAAACACATTCATCATCGTTCCAAAATTCAAAATGCTGACCCTACAGCAACTTCTTCCCATGCTGGGCAAGGAGTGTTGGCTGGTAACTCTAGATCTCAAGGAGGCATACCTGCACGTCCCCATACGACCAAATTGCAGAAGATACCTCAGATTTCTTGCAGGATCAGAGCATTATCAATTCTCAGCATTGCCCTTTGGCTTATCTACTGCGCCCAGAGTGTTCACGAAATGCCTGGCATCAGTAATAGCTCATTGCAGGCTACAGGGAATCCAAATTTACCCATACCTGGACGACTGCCTGATACAAACGGACAACAAAAGCAAGCTGACACAAGACTTACAAAGAGTCATTCGCTTACTACAAGCCCTGGGATACACAGTCAATTTAAAAAAGTCAAGACTGATACCATCCCAAACAAGAACATTCTTGGGTGCAGAATTGGACACAGTAAAACAGATGGCATTCCTAACTGCAGAAAAACAAGAACAACTTCCTCTTTACTTCTTGGCATTAACAAAGCAGAACAAACTAACAGCAAGGAAAGTACTGCAGGCCTTGGGCTTCATGGCATCCTGCATAATCCTGGTCCCCCATGCCAGACTGCATATGAGAAAGCTACAGTGGTACCTAAAGAATTTATGGTCTCAACACAGGCACAGCTTAGAAACCGAAATACCACTAATCCCATGCCTGAAACAAGAATTCCTATGGTGGGCTCAAGCATGCCAGGCAAACCCAGGTTTGTCCTTCCACAACATTCAAGCAAGCCAAACCATCACAACGGACGCCTCAGACCTAGGTTGGGGGGCCCACATGCTGGACAAATGCATTCAAGGCTTATGGACTCCAGATCAGCTGCACCTGCACATAAATCAAAAAGAAATGCTGGCAGTAAAACTAGCAATCCAGAATTTCAGACCATTCCTCAAAGAAGGCCAATTGATGATAAGGACAGACAACACCACAGTCATGTGGTACATCAACAAACAGGGAGGCACTCATTCATACCTCCTATGTCGAATGGCTCTGGACTTATGGAATATGGCTCTGAGCTACAACATTCAGTTACAGGCAATATTTGTACCGGGAAAAGAAAACATCCTAGCAGACATGTTAAGCAGAACTACCTCGGATGCTCACGAATGGATGCTACACCCGGACATCTTCAAGGCCATCACAAAGAAATGGGGAATGCCACAAATAGACCTATTCGCATCCCCACTCAATCACCAGCTCAAGAAATTCTGCACAAGGACATACCACCCACTTGCTTGGAAGGTGGACTCTCTATCCTTCAGTTGGAAAGGCCTGACAGCATATGCATTCCCACCTCTTCCTTTGATGCACAAGGTACTACTAAAAATCAAAGAGGAACGTCCAAGGATAATTCTGATAGCTCCAAATTGGCCAAGACAACATTGGTATCCATTGCTGAGGAGCATGTCTCGTGGACACTACCCCTGATTCCTTTGATGTTAACTCAGAGCGACTACAACATCCTGCATCCAAACCTGAAAACACTGCAACTGACTGCCTGGAACATTACATAAGAGCAACTAACCCAGATTTATCCCAAAGGGTTAAAGACATTATCCTTGAGGCCCGCAGACCTTCAACAAGAAGGAACTATGCAGGAAAATGGAAAAGGTTTGTCATTTGGAGTACTGAAAGAGGGAAAGATGTGTCAAAGATAGATATTGCCAACATCCTGGAGTATTTGGCAGAGCTTCTCCATACAGGCCTGTCCTATTCCTCCATCAAGATACATGCATCAGCTATTTCTGCAGAATACAGCTTGATCCCCTGTCTTCTCACATCCTCTACTCAGGCAGTTCCTCAGAGGAATCAAGAATGTAAAACCTCCTAGGAAACCACCATTACCAGCATGGGACTTGAACTTTGTGCTAGAAAAATTGACACTCCCTCCATTCAACCAGCAGCAACAGCAGATCTTCAACACCTATCCTGGAAAACTGCTTTCCTACTGGCAATTACTTCAGCAAGAAGGGTTTCGGAACTACAGGCCTTAATGGCAGTACAACCCTTCCTAATCTTCCATCAAGATAGAGTGTCCATGAGAACTACTCCTACATTTATGCCTAAGGTGGTATCCAGAGTGTCTCTAAACCAGGCAATCCACCTACCTACCTTCTTCCCCAATCCACAGAACAGGGGGGAAAGACTGCTGCATACCTTGGATGTACATAGACAGTTGCGCTACTACCTGGACAGAACCAAGGGCAATAGAAAAACTGACCAGCTTCTAGTAGCTTATGCAACAGGAAGGGAAGGAAAAGCAATTTCCAAACAGACAATCTCCAAGTGGATAGGAAATTGCATAAGATTCTGTTACTCCTACCATGGAAAGCAAATTCCACAGAACATAAGGCCTCATTCTACAAGGGCTACAGCCACTACCACAGCTTTCTTACGAGGAGTGGCTACCAAGGACATTATTGAGGCTGCTTCTTGGACCTCCGTGCATACATTTGCCAAGCATTATAACTTACCTCTGTACTCTAGATCCCGAGCAGGGTTTGCCACTGCTGTTTTGCAAGGGATCCTAACTAACACCATAATTATTCTTCCTCCTCCCCTAGTTTGGCTATGGTATTCTACCCATTTGTAAGGACTGCAGATGCATCCTTGAAGGACATAGTACAGTTTTGTACCTACCATAAATGTAGATGTCCGAACAGGATAGCATCTGCAGTCAGGATTACCCTCCCTCCTTCCCCTCTGTGGTACTCCTAGGGTATTTACCCACCTAATAGCTAGCTGGGGGGATCTCTTATGGTGTATTTGTTTGTATATATGTACATACATGCTTATTTTTTGTGTTTGCCTTCTACTTTTTTGGAAACATTGGCATTTATCCAAAAATTTAGCTTTCCAAGAAGGCAACTGGCATCTGGGGCAAGAAACACTGAGGAAAATGGCGTCGGCTGATGCCTTTATACCCGAAGACCAGCAGAGATGACGTCGGGTGAAGTGCGACACCAGCCGAGGCTAGACCCAGACTTTGGAATCCGGCCGACCGAAGGGCTGCCTGATGACAGGACAACCCATTTGTAAGGACTGCAGATGCTATCCTGTTCGGACATCTACATTTATGGTAGGTACAAAACTGTACTTTTTCCTTCCTTTTTCCCAAAGGATCTCCTGAAAATAAAGGAGAAAATCTTTTCCAAATGGGGATATTTTTAATTTGGTGCCTGAAGAAAGGGCAAGACCTCCTAACAGCTGGGATTTCCCAATATATCCTCAAATATATGTATGACCCGTTCAACTCTGGGCTGGCGTACTCTTCTGTTAAAGGACATTTGCCAGCAATTTCTGCCTATTTACTTGTGGATCCATCTCTTCACGTTATGTCAGACAGTTCTTAAAAGGCATCATTTCAGGCCTCCAAGAAAATCCATTCCTTCTATTTGGAACCTGAATTATTTATTGGAGAAGTTAACTCTGTTCCCCTCTGAGCCTGCCTCTTCTGCTGCTTTAACATTCTGAACAGGGAAGACAATTTTGTTAGTGGCTTTGACTTCTGCTAGGAGAAACTCAAGAGTCGCAAGCTATTATGGCTTCTTCACCCTTCCTTATTTTTCATAAAGACAGTGTTTCACTTAGGACTAACAGATGTTCATCATGTTTCACTGTTGCAGTCATTACACTTGGGTTATCCTGCTGGCAGGCTACCCGCAGTCGGCCTGAATTCCAAAGTCCTGGTCCGGCGTCAGTTGCTGTCGCCTCTTCCCTGACGTCAGTGCGCCAGGGGTATAAAAGATGCAGCCGACGCCATTTTATTCAGTCTTTCTTGCCGTGCGGTGCCCGAAACAAAAGCAGTTCGCAAGTGCCGGTTGGCCGACTCCTGAGATTTTCAAAACCGAATTTCAGATCCGAAGTCTTCATTAAAGGTAAGTACCCTGTTGGAGAAACTTTTTTCTTGCTCCAGACCAATGTCAGAAAAAGTTAACAATTGTATTTCTTGTGGGAAGCAAATACCTCATAAGGATTTTCATTCTTACTGTATTCCTTGCCTAGCCCCTGAACATGATGTTGCTAGCTGTCGGTTTTGTGCTAGATTTAACCAACGCACTATTAAGCGTCGGTACAATTTTGCCTTTCTTTACTTTAGCTGAAGATTTAATTATATAATGCCATCGGAACAGCTGACGACCGGAGTTTATAAAAAGCGCAAGGAAAAGGACAGGCATCCGAGGTCCAAAACCGACGACGAGGCCTCCGCTAGGCCGGTCGCCGATTCGCCGGTTCTCAGTGAGGCGCTTTCGCAGCCCCTGACGCTCGCTACCTCAGAGCCACAGGCCGCTTCTGACTCCCACTTGGAGCCGACTAGGCCTCTGGATACTCAAGGTATTGGACACTCGGAACCTATTCCCTCAGATGGGTCCGGAGCCGTTGAGCAGGCATCGGCTTCTGAGGGTGTTTTCAGACTTGCACAGTTATATGTAAAGCCAACCTCAGCTTCAAAAGCAAAGACTAAAGCAGCTCTAAAGACAAAGAAACAAGTACAGCATTCTCCTGCACATACTTCCATGCCTAAAAAACAGATGCTTAAAATGGCCGAAGACCTAATTACTTTGATCAGGGGTTCCCATCCCCCTCCTGATAAGAGGCCTAGGCAAGAGACAGAATATGAATCTTCAGATCAGGTTTCCATTTCCTCTGACTCCTCTTCTGAACAGGGATACTCCCTTCCTCCCTATGAGGATTCTGATGCTGAAGAGTCTATTCCTTCAGCCTCTCCTCCAGAGGATTATTCTTTTGGGGAAACCCTTCTTACCATGAGGGAGCACTTTCACTGGGAGAGCCAAGATTACTCAGAATCTAAGAAAAGGCTCAGAGACTTTCTTTTACTACCTCAGCACAGACCTCTTGCTATTCCGCCTGTTCTAGATATAGTAGATGATGTATTTTCAGAGTCCAGCCTGTCTCCTGACTCTTTACCCCCTGCACCGGTTAAGCCAGACAGATACTACAGGGTTCCAGATTCCCACAAATTTCTATATAAAAACCCTGCTGCTGACCCAGAAACTATATCTCAGGGTCCCAAAGGGGTCAAGGCTTCCACTGCGAAAAACCCTGTCCCCTCTGATAGGGATTCTAGGGCACTGGACAGATGGGGGAAAAAGGTTTACACTTCTGCTACCTTGGCTGTAAGGGCTATAAATTGTCAGTTTCATATGCTTAAATATCAGCAATATTTAATATCACTGCTAAAACAGAAAATGTCGACAAATTCTGAATGTACAGATAACAAGGAAATGTAGGATTTATTGAATGCAGCTGAACAAGTGGGAAAGCATACTTTGCAATGTGGTTTTGATTCATTGGAGGCCTCTTGCAGGGCCGCTGTTACGGGTACTGTCATTAGAAGGCATGCTTGGTTAAAGGAATAAAATTTGCCTGATCATGTTAAAGCAAAATTATTGGATGCTCCTTTACAGCATGATACCTTGTTTGGTGTTAAGGCAGAAGAGGTGTTGAAGAAAATGGAGGATAAAGCGAAATCTATGCAGACAGTTAAGGATTTCTTACAGGTACAACCACCCAGATTTAGCAGGAACTGGCCTTCAAAGAATTGGTCCTTTCCAGTGTCAGACAGGCCACAAAGAGGCAGATACAGATGCCCTAGAGGCAGATCCCAGCCCCAAGGCTCATACAGGCCTAAACAATGGGGTGCTTCTACCTCCAAAAGCGGAGAAGACAAATCACAGCCATATAGAAAACAGTCCCAATGACTTTCCTCTGCCAATACCAAGCACTTATCTTTTGGCAGCCCCTGTAGGGGGAAAAGTAGCACTTTTTTCACAAAATTGGCATATAATCACCCAGGACAAATGGGTCTTGAATATAGTGTCCCAGGGCTACAGGTTCCACTTTCATACCCTGCCAAAGGCAAAAGGTATGCCAGATCTGCCACAAAATCAGTGGACAGAGGCACAAAAGCAAGTTACATCCCTTATGGACATGAGGGCTCTTCAGCGAGTACCACAGCAAGAGCAGGGACAAGAATTTTACTCAAGACTATTCCTGGTACCCAGAAAGGACAAAGCCTGGAGACCAATACTGGACCTGTCTATTCTAAACACTTTTCTGGACGTTCCAAAATTCAAAATGTTGACTCTGCAGCAGCTTCTGCCCATGCTGGGCAAGAAGGCTTGGCTTGTAACTTTGGACCTAAAAAAGGCATACCTGCATGTCCGAATCAGACAATCTTGCAGATGATATATAATGACCAAAAACAGGATCGACCACAGATTTATTAAGTAGTCCCTAGCGCTTCGGCTCACGCCTTCAAAGGAGAATTATTTTTAGTTGTTTTCTATAATCTTGCAGACGATACCTCAGATTCATAGCTGGCTCAATGCACTACCAATTCTCTGCACTGCCCTTTGGCTTATCTACTGCGCCCAGGGTCTTCACAAAATGCCTGGCACCAGTAATTGCTTTCTGCAGACAAAGGGGAATTCAAATATACCCTTACTCGGACGATTGCCTTATTCAAGCAGAGAACAAAGACATTCTACTGAGCCATCTGGTGTTTGTAAAAACATTACTAATTTGCCTAGGGTAGACTGTAAACGAAAAGAAATCAAAACTAGTACCCTCTCAAGAGATAATATTCCTGGGTGCAAGCTTAAATACAACTGCCCAGATGGCTTATCTCATGCCAGACAAACAAGGACAACTGACTTCTTACTTTGAAATGTTGGCAACAAAGACCCAGTTATCTGCAAGAAAAATTCTGCAGGCTTTGGGCTTCATGGCATTCTGCTTTCTACTAATTCCATATGCAAGACTGCATATGAGGAAACTACAATGGTATCTAAAAAGTGTTTGGACTCAACATTGCCACAGCCTGGAAACATTAATTACCCTCATTCCCTGCCTGCAACAGGAGTTTCAATGGTGGGCACAGGCCTGTCACCACAACAAGGGACAGCCATTCACTCTACCCAGGCCAGGCAGACACTAACAACAGATACATCATATTATGCCTGGGGGGCCTACATGGCAGGAAAATGTATTCAGGGCGCATGGCCAGCAAGCCAAATGCATTTTCACCCCAGGGATCACGTCAGTCGCCCTGCTAGACAGGGGTCCAGGAAAGTAAATAATGTGGGAAGAAATAGCCAGGGAATTGTTATGGCTAGGCTTGTATAGGCCCTAGGGCTGATAGCCTAGTACCAACCTATGAACCTATAAATCATATCAATCAAAAAGAGATGCTAGCTGTTCAGAATGCCCTGACAGCCTTCAAGGATCTACTTTTTCCAGGACAACTGCTGGTAAAGACTGACAATACTACAGTCATGTGGTACATAAGCAGGGGGACACACATTCCTACCCCCTCTGCAGACAAGCCATGACTTTGTGGAACACAGCATTGACTTATCAAGTACACCTACAAGCACAATTCCTGCCAGGAAAGACAAATACTCTGGCAGATGAACTAAGCAGAAATCTCAAGGATCCTCACGAGTGGAAACTAGATCCACAGATCTTCAGCATGATAACAAGGAAATGGGGATGCCCAGACATAGATCTGTTTGCTTCCCCGCACAACTGCCAACTACAGAGATTCTGCACAAGGACTTATCACAAACAAGCATAGAAATTGGATGCCCTATCATTCTGCTGGAAAACCCTTACAGTTTATGCCTTTCCTCCACTGCCTCTCCTCCCCAAGGTACTCCTAAAGGTCAGACAAGAGAAGCCAAAAATGATAACGATTGCCCCAGACTGACCACGCCAGCACTGGTACCCAATCCTAAAGAGCTTGTCACAAGACCCAGCCTGGACATTACCTCAAATTCCTCATTTGCTGACCCAACAAAACAATCAGATCCTGCACAGCCAACTCAGAACCCTAAGTCTGTCTGCATGGCTGATAATGTAACCATTGAGAACATGCCTCTCTCTAAAGCAGTTATGGATGTTATTTTGGAGGCCAGGAGGTCCAGCACCAGAAAATCTTATACAGAAAAATGGAAGAGATTATATGCTTGGAACCAGGCACAAGGAATGGACACGCTTGTACCAAATATTCCTCAGATTTTACAATACCTAACTGAGATGCTGGACAAAGGCCTATCATTCTCATCAATTAAGATCCATGCCTCTGCCATTTCAGCTCATTACAATACGGATCCACCTATTTTTTCACATCCACTGCTAAGGCAGTACCTCAGACTGGCCAAAAACATAAGACCTCCAAGGAAAGTTCCAACACCTGCATGAGACCTAAATTTTGTCTTGGAAAAGCTCACACTGCCTCCTTTTGAGCCAGCCAATACAGCTGAGATAAAATACTTATCATGGAAAACAGCTCTGCTCCTAGCAATAACCTCAGCAAGAAGTGTGTCAGAGTTACAAGCACTAATGGCTGTGGAACCTTTTATTATTTTCCATCCGGACAGGATTTCTCTAAGGACAAACCAAACATTTATGCCTAAGGTAGTGTCCAGTGTGGCTCTTAACCAAACCATTCATTTGCCTACCTTTTATCCAAACCCACAGAATAAGGGGGAGAGACTTCTGCATTCTTTGGACATACACAGACAGCTACGCTTCTACTTGGACAAAACTAAAGCTTTCAGAAAGACTGAGCAACTCGTAGTGGCATATGCTGCAGGATCGCAAGGAAAAGCTATTTCAAAGCAGACTATTTCAAAATGGATAAACCACTGCATTCGTTTCTGCTATTCACAACATGGCAAATCAGTGCCTAAGGGCATTAGGTCACATTCAACCAGAGCAGCAGCCACTTCAGCAGCCTTCCGCAGAGGAGTACCAACAAAGGACATTTTGGAGGCTGCAACTTGGACTTCAGTGCACACTTTTACAAAGCACTACCACTTACCTCTTTACTTTAAATCCAGAGCAGGCTTTGCCACCGCAGTTCTGCAGGGCCTCATAGACACTCCTAATTCTATCTAGGCCCAGCCACCCAACCTCAGCTTTGGGATTCAACCTAAGTATAATGACTGCAACAGTGAAACATGATGAACATAGTACAGTTGCGTACCTACCATAAATGTAGATGTTCGAGTGTATTCACTGTTGCAGTCCAGGTTACCCTCCCTCCACCCCCCTTTCATTGCTGGGACTTATCTGTACTTCTCTATTTTATACAACCTATGTGGTGTATTTGCTTGTAGATGAAAGTAATGTTTGTTAGTGCGTGCTTTCTTATGAGCAGAATTTTTAGCCTACCTTTTTGGAGGCACCTGACATTTGGGGCAAGAAAAACTGAAGAAAGTGGCGTCTGCTGCATCTTTTATACCCCTGGCGCACTGAAGTCAGGGAAGAGGCGACAGCAACCGACACCGGACCAGGACTTTGGAATTCAGGCCGACTGCGGGTAGCCTGCCAGCAGGATAACCCAAGTGTAATGACTGCAACAGTGAATACACTCGAACATCTACATTTATGGTAGGTACGCAACTGTACTTTCTTTGTTGCCTGAGGTCATAAATGTCTTTAAACTAGTCCATCCATTTACAAACATCTGTTCCTAACACTCAAAATAAGGGGAAAAGAATACGTAACTTACTGAATGCTCACATGTAGCCAAGATTCTGTTTAGACAAAATTAATCTCTTCAGAAAATGTTATCACCTGTTTATTTCCTATGAAGTAACAAGCAAAAAATGGGAATGGAGCTGCCAAATACCAAGATAAAACGAAAACCAGACCCTCATGGACCCAGTCCAGTATCAGCATAAAAAAAAAACACAAATTGAAGATCATAATTCCACTTTATTACAAAAAACCAGACAGTCGACAGTCACGCGCTTTCGTCTCAAGACCTAAGACTTCATCAGAACAGCAAGTTTTATATCACATCCTCCTTAAATACTTCTTTAAACCAATCAAAAGTAAACTTACCACTAATTACTTAAATTCCAGTAGATTACCAATAGTAGGGAAGATAAAAATTGCCTGAGTGTAAGTTTATCAAACAAATGGATGCAACCATCATTGATTCAATGTGTAACAATATCATAATAGGAATATATAAAAAAAATAAAAATATATATCAACTTATAAACGTATAGTCAAAATTTAAAGTGCCTAGTGCCTGGTATTTTAATGCAGGCATAATGCAGCAAGCTTCATTGATACCTGGGGGGGTGCTGTGGCATTTAACCTAATTTGCCATTTCAATTCTGCCCTCTCTAGTGCCCCCCTCTAGGGTCCTTCCCAACAATTTCCAAAATATCAAATAAAAATGATTTGCTGGTCCCATTCTCCTTGAAATGTTTGTATAGGGCATTATTTTCGTCCTCCCGTCTTATAAGAGTATAAATGTTCATAAATTTACATTTTAAACTAACTGTTAAGGAAAATAAACTTTTAAAGGAACTTAGAGCAAATGTTATCTTAAGGTTTTTGAAACCTGATAAGGTGGGGTGGGATGGTAATTGTAGAAAAAACAGACTACACAAACAAAATTTATAGCATGTTGCAAGATGATAAATATGTGGTTGCCTCCTTGAATGAAATAAACATTGCCCATAAGAAAATACACCTATGGTTGGAAGATTCATTATTTCAAGGAGTTGTTAATGAAGAAATATTAGAATTTTTACGTATTGACCAGCCCATCATCCCCATTTTATTCGGGATTCCAAGATCCCATAAGAATGTATATGATCCGCCTTATAGATTAATTTATAGATTACAGAATAGTATGACTTTATCCACTTGGTATCTTTGTTGAAAGGGTTGTGAGGAACAATTTAAAAGCCATTGATGATATTCTACGGGATTTATGGGATTTTCTATCCAGAATTAAGAATGATTTCTATTGTGAGGCTAATGTGTTTTCCTCCACTGATGTGGTCAGTCTCTTTACCTTAATTCCACATTATGGGGGGCTACATTTTTTCATGAGCCTTTACTGGAGATGTGTAATTTAAGTAACACCGTGATTAATTTCACCATGATGCTTCTGGAAATTATATTGAAAAACAATTTTTGTTTGAAGGTGAATTTTATAGGCAAACTAAAGGGGTTGGCAATGGGAATAAGCTGTCCCCCCGAACACATTTATTAACAGTAAATTCTCTAGTCACTGGTGGATTTACCTCTGTTTCCTGGATGGATATCTTCATCGTATGGAAGGGTGAAAACACCATCACAGAATGTCTGGAATATGTCAGTCGAGTCAGTGACTATTTTAAATTTACCAGTACCTACAGCAAGGACTCCATTAACTACCTGGATGTCACAGTGGCTAAGGATAGAGAACGTGATTCCTTTACATCTAAGGTTTTTAGAAAACCTACCTTTTTCTCATGATTATTTAGAATATAATAGTTTCCACCTTGGATTTACCAAGAAGCAAGAAACAAGGTGGAGTGACCTAATGGTTAAGGTGTTTGCCTTACAAACACAAGGTGCAGGGTTTGAGTCTCACAAGGGAAAATTGGCTAAGCTTAAAATGGCTCGCAAGGGCAGTTAGCTTAGTACTAATCTATGAACCTATGAACCTATAAGAAAAATATAGTAAAGGGACAAATGGTGAGGTTAGCTAGAATGTGTTTAGATAAGGAGGTTTGTAAAAGGGAAATGGGTACCCTAGTGGAGTTTTTTTTATTGAGAGGGGTTACCCAACAACAATGGTTTATCCTATTTGTGAGGGGGTTATGGAAGAATATGGTAAGAGAGAGAAACCACTTCTTGGTACCCCACTAAACTCCCTAGAAACAACTAGACCAACTAGTAATAGATACGCCCAGACCATGGTACTGATGTATGGTGAACTAAGTAGGCCTTTTAAGCAGATTGTGTGTAGAAATTGGGTAATGTTTAAACAAAACAGTGAACTTTTGGACTCCTTAGGAAAGGAACCTTTTTTTGTTTATAAGACTAATTACAATTTAAAGTTCTTATTAGAACATCCTGCTAAGGATAATGGGCCACAGAGAGGTACTAGGAAATGTGGGTCCTGTGGTTATTGCCAACACATTCTAGAAGCTGTCTAAGTATAAATTGGGTCTCCCAAGAGATATATAAAATTGTTGGGGGTTCCTGTGATTCCCAGGGATTAGTATACTTATCGGTATGTCAAAATTGCCAGTACTGTTATGTAGGTAAAACTGAGAGAGCCCTCCGGAAAAGGATTAATGAACATTTATACGCTATAAGACGGAAGGACGAAAATAATGCCCTATACAAACATTTTAAAGAGAATGGGACCAGCAAATCATTTTTATTTGGTATTTTGGAAATTGTTGGGAAGGACCCTGGAGGGGGGGGGGGCACTAGAAAACTAGAGAGGGCGGAATTGAAATGGCAGATTAAGTTAAATGCCACAGCACCCCCAGGTATCAATGAAGCTTGTTTTGTTATGCCTGTGTTAAAATACCAGACACAAGCACTTTAAATTTTGACAATATGTTTATAAGCTGATATATATTTTTATATTTTTTATATATTCTTATGATATTGTTACATATAGAATCAATGATGGTTGCATCCATTTGTTTGATAAACTTACACTCAGGCAATTTTTATCTTTCCTACTATTGGTAATCTAATGGAATTTAAGTAATTAGTGGTAAGTTTACTTTTAATTGGTTTAAAGAATTATTTAAGGAGGATGTGATATAAATTTTATTGTTCTGATGAAGTCTTGGGTCATAAGATGAAAGCGCTTGACTGTCGACTGTTTTTTTTTTTTTTTTTTTTTTTTTTGTAATAAAGTGGAATTGTGATCTTCAATTTGTGTTTTTTTATGCTGATACTGGACTGGGTCTGTGAGGGGCTGGTTGTCGTTTTATTTCCTATGAAGGTAAAAGATTGTTTTTCCTGTATCAAAACAGTTTCCACATGGATTTCATGTTTATTATAGTGCTTATAAGTACTGCACATCATTAAACTATCACTCAAATAGTTTAAAAAATCATTTGAAACACTTAAAATAACAAAAATGTGCAATGATTTACTAAAAAAAATCTTGCTAAGCCAACAGTGTTGGCAGTTGTACAAATAATTGGTGCTAATGGACACAAGGAAGAAAAGACTAGACCAGCGTAATAAACTTAGTCTCTGTCCCTAAAAAAAGTGTCCCAGTAAGTCTAACATCGATGATCATCCCCAAACTGCAGGGCTTGGAAATGAACAATTTTGGTGAGCAAGCTTTATGTTACAACCAAAAAGAAGTATATTCAGCAGTTAACTGTCACTTTGTCTACTCAAAAATAAATACATTTGTGTCACTAGATCTAATTCCAGTCAGTAAAGGAGCACTAGGAAACAAATTGGTGAATTCCTCTCCAGCATCTCCCTCTTTGTTACCAAAACAGTACACTGCTTCCTTCAACTACCATTTCGCTCCCCAATGGCTGCAGTTCCAAAACGGTATGATTGGGGATAAATCATAACCCTGTTCTCCGTCACCAGTCTGAGCGCTTTCTCCACTTGATACAGTCCATAGTAACAACAATACACCATCTACAACCAGTCACAATCAGGTATACTGTTCAGAGCTTCAGTTTACATGAGCTGGAATAGTGTAGTTAAATCCATAGTCTGGCAGCCATCTGCGGCCATTGTCACTAGTATCTCACTACAGTACGATTTTTTTTTCTTGCTATATGTTTTTTTGTTAAATTTTTGTGGGAAATATCTCTAATGCCAGGTCAAAGCTTATTCTTATAGAGCCATTGCCTCTTTTGGTGCCTTTTTCAAGGGATTTGAGAACTGATTTAGAAGCAGCCACTTGGTCTTTCATACATACATTTACTAAACAGTACTAAAATAGATGCATTTTCTAAGGCCAGAATATGTTTCTGTCAGATCCATTCTTCAGGGTATTCTGGACTTAAGTTCTGCACCTCAGTCCTCCTCCCAGACAGTATAAAAGCTTCGAAAATCTTCCCATTAGTGAGCAAGACTGAAACCACGATCAAACGAAGACATAGTACAGTTGTTTAAGAACTTACCATAATAGCAGATGTCTGAATAGATCATTGTTGCAGTATATGCACCCTCCCTTCTTCCCTGTTTGTGTTCCCTGGTTGTGGGAGAAGCTACCCTGCTGACTTGATCCTGTTATTGCTCTTTACTTAGCCTCCGTCTGCTCTTCATGTGGTTAGAAAGCTCTTATGAAGTTCACACCTGTATGTTCCTTATGTGGTAGCAAGTACTCTCTTGTACAGGTTGCAGGTCTGATGTACAGGACAGAAGAAAGTGCTCAAGCTTAAGTATACTGGCCGGGCGTACATTTTCCTGGGCAGGATACTTCCCGTTAGTGAGCAGTACTGCAACAGTGATCAGTTCAGACATAGTTATGGTAAGTTCTTATAGAACTGGACTTTCCTTAGCTTTATTTGTGAGGTCACTGAGACTGGGTCTGTGGTTATGGTTTGTGTTTGGGCCACCCTTGTGTAACAGCATTTCAGTGGTAAAGTGGCTGTTTTCCAGGCTTCAGGAATGTAACCAGTGGAGAAGCTTAGATTAAAGAGATTAAGTAGAAGTTTGGATAGGCCATATTTTGCACTGATAATCCGGCAACCTTCTATGTTTTCTGAGCTCATGAGTAGGAGATGTTAGTTTTTGAGACCGTTTAGAGAACATATCGCATAGTAATCATCACGCAGTTGTGTGCACAACTGCTGTCTTTTTGGATGGACTTTTTATATTTAAAAAATTGTTTACTTTGGTAGAACACTGTTCACAAGTGACCAGCTTTAGTCTCAGCCTGGGGATTCAAACAAGTCAGAATTGTACTTATTGACAGAGAGTAAGAGATTAATCATCTGTGAAATGCCCAATTATTAGATAAAAATGTAGAGAGTACATACAAGTGTTATATATATTATTTACAGTACATTAACAACTCTCATTTAGAAAGTGAGGTGAAAATCCTAGGATATTTGATCAAAGGATGTTAAGTTTGTGAAGCACCCACCAAGAGGAGAAAATGCTGAGAGAAGAAAGGAGCCACTTTTGAGATTTTAAGTATTTTTCCTCTGTTTATTTGCTAAGTTTTTCTGCATAGCCGCCTATTTTGAGCATTTTCTGGCTTGTTAAACTTGATTTCTGCATTAGTAACTGTATTTAGAGCACAACCTAGAGCTGTTTACTGAATTTCCTGTTTGCACTTATTTTTAAAATCGTTTTTTTTCTCAAAACTTGCATTTTATCTGTCTTTGGCCTAGCACTCTTGT
This sequence comes from Protopterus annectens, assembly GCF_019279795.1. Taxonomy (NCBI): domain Eukaryota; kingdom Metazoa; phylum Chordata; order Ceratodontiformes; family Protopteridae; genus Protopterus; species Protopterus annectens. Next base: position 539,484,490 of record NC_056727.1, read on the forward strand.
GTGGGGTCATTTACTGCACTGTTATAACTTGTTGATACTTGTGAACCTCTGCTATCTCTGAAAAAAAACAAAAAAAACTTGCTTTTTTCCCACTTTTCTGAGATTTAAAAAAGTTCAGTTACAGGCTTGCTGTTCTTGAACTGTTTGTAAGTTTCTTGGAGGCCATTTTTTGCTTGGGCTAAAGGGAAGTCTCTCTGTTAATCAGTGGCAGTGAAAAACATTGAGCAGCCTGCCTGCCCCTATGGGAGTGGTTACTGACTTGAAACTGTAGTTTTATTGGCCATTTTGGGTCAATTCCTGACTCCATCTTCCTCTCTTAAAACCTGGTTGCCTCATGGTTTTGGCGTCTTTTCAGGCTTGTTGGCTGTTGGTGAAGCACCCACCAAGAGGAGAAAATGCTGAGAGAAGAAAGGAACCACTTTTGAGATTTTAAGTATTTTTCCTCTGTTTATTTGCTAAGTTTTTCTGCATATCCGCCTATTTTGAGCATTTTCTGGCTTGTTAAACTTGATTTCTGCATTAGTAACTGTATTTAGAGCACAACCTAGAGCTGTTTACTGAATTTCCTGTTTGCACTTATTTTTAAAATCGTTTTTTTCTCAAAACTTGCATTTTATCTGTCTTTGGCCTAGCACTCTTGTGTGGGGTCATTTACTGCACTGTTATAACTTGTTGATAGTTGTGAACCTCTGCTATCTCTGAAAAAAAAACAAAAAAACCTTGCTTTTTCCCACTTTTCTGAGATTTAACAAAGTTCAGTTACAGGCTTGCTGTTCTTGAACTGTTTGTAAGTTTCTTGGAGGCCATTTTTTGCTTGGGCTAAAGGGAAGTCTCTGTTGATCAGTGGCAGTGAAAAACATTGAGCAGCCTGCCTGCCCCTGTGGGAGTGGTTACTGACTTGAAACTGTAGTTTTATTGGCCATTTTGGGTCAATTCCAAACACCTTCATCTTCCTCTCTTAAAACCCTCTTTTGCGCGGTTTTGTGCATAGCGCAACAGCGGGCAGCGCCGCCTAATTGGGTTTAAACTATTCCTGGCTCCACAAAGTCTGCTCTTCACTTTTTCCCTTAGAACTGCTCTATCTCTCAATTTAAACACCATATTCTCATTCTAAGGCCCTTCACTGGTCCAATTAAGTAATCCTACAAGTTAGCACTATTAATCCATAAGCACTACTTACTCTTATACTCTCTACGATTACCCTGTCCTCTATTGGTCTGTCTTAAATTCAGTTTCCCTATATTACTCTAGCATGTCCAAAGGTCAGTCAATGGTTTCCTCTCCAGTCCAGCTGGTGAATCTGGGAATTTTGAGGCAATGTTACAACTGTCTCATGTACACGGACAACCCTCTCCTCCTCCAAACAGGTTCAAATATATGTGAGATGCAACTATTTAGCCAAACTGGAGGCTGAGCTCTCTCATCTCAAAACTGGTGTAACCAGTCAGGAGGAGACGGTAACCTCACACAACACAATTCCAGTATCACATAGTCCCACCACATCAGCGAACCAAACACATAAATACACAAAAACATACTCGGAGGCTCTAAATAAAGATCTACCTAAGCAACAGAGACCTCCAAAGCAGACATCCAAGCAAATGCTACCTCAAAACACAACACACACAACACATAGCCCACAAAGTCAGTGTGCCAAGCAGCCACAGCCCTTAAGGCTGAATAACACACCTGATACTCTTGTAATAGGTGACTCTATTGTCAGACACACTGGCGTCCCGCTCACCAGGCTGAATAAAGAGAAGGTCACGGTGAGCTGCCTGTCGGGTGCTAGGATCCGCCACATAACGCAAGCACTCAGGTCACTCCAAAGCAAATACAAATATGACTCAGTCATTGTACATGCTGGTGTGAATGACCTGAGACGTACCTCCCTGGACTACATGAAAAGAGACATAGAGGAGCTCTCTGATCATGTAGCCCAGGCTGGTATGACCCTGACCTTGAGCAGCATCTTACCCTCACCTAGAATGATGCCACAGTACAAAGACAAAATGATCGATTTTAACAATTGGCTAAAATTTTGGTGTCATTCAAAGGGGATCCAGTGTCTGTCAGCCTGGGATGACATGCTCGACAAGCCACGTTGCTTCGCTAGGGACGGCTTGCACCTGTCACCACTGGGCTTTCAGATATTGGCAAAGGCTCTTGCCACCCCCATAGTGCCTTTTTTAGGCAAGTCTCAAAAGTCAAACCCACCCCCATAGACAGCACAAGGAACAAGAAACTAAGGGTAATGCTGCTTAACGCCAGAAGTCTTAACCTCAAGATGCACGCACTCGAAGCTCTCCTCAGTATGGAGAACATCGATAACTGTGCAGTGACAGAAACCTGGTTCAAGGCTCCAGAGAGCACCCCAGCACTACCAAGACTATACCTCATATCATGCTTTTTGGCCCCAAAACCCGGACCGAACCACAAAAGGCGGGGGAGTTTCCATATTTATCAAGGATATCCACACCTCCAGGTTAGTGGCATTGCACGAAGTATTGGAGACCATCCATGTGCAACTAACAGTGGGCAAGACTGCTTTTCAGTTTATAGCATCCTACAGACCACCCTCTCAAAGTCAGGAATCCCACTCGGCTTTCCTGAAAACATTGGAGAACATGAAGATCTCTCCGAACACCATTATATTGGGCGACTTCAACTACCCAAACATTGAATGGGAGCACTACTCAAGCCCCAGCACCTTGGCCCAAAGGTTCCTGGAAATTATAAACTCAAATGCTATGGAACAACTAGTCACCACTCCCACAAGGGGGGACAACATACTAGACCTGATCATTACCAACATGGGGACTCTATGCTCCACACCAGAAGTATATCCCTCATTGGTAAGATCAGACCATAAATTAATTTCACTGGATGTCCACATCCCGACCCCACCCCCAGCCCAGAAAACCACCGTGAAAAACTTCTCAAAAGCGAACTTCTCACTTCTCAAAACCGAAGTGGAATCCTTCAAGGCCCCAGGGCTAGTGGAAACTACAGCCCAAACTGCAGAAAACTATATAAACGCATTCTAAGGACATCTCCAGGAATGCATGGATCATGCTATCCCAAACAAAACCAAGACCCAATCATCCAAAGGCAGGCGTCCAGTCTGGTGGACCCCTGCCATAAATAAACTGTACAACAGAAGGAGGAAGCTACTACATGATAGAACAAAATCCCTAATAGGGAAGGCATCTCTGATCAGTACTAGCAAAAAATTACGATCCCTCATAAAATCCTCCAAGGCCAGCTTCGAGAGAAAAATTGCACAGGACACCAAAGACAATCATAAGGCTTTTTTCAGTTATGTTAGAAACCTGGGATGCAACTCCCAGACTTGTTCTGAGTTGATTCTAAATGACAAAAAATACACTGAACTCGCAGACATCGCCAATATCCTGGCAGACAGGTTCAGTGCAAACTTCTCCACTCCCTCCCCCCCAAAAGAGCAAGTATCTATCCTGGCAGAGGGCTGCCTCCCAAACATCTCTGATGCTCAGGTGAAGGCTGCCCTCTCCAAAGCAAAAAACACTGCTTCCATGGGACCAGATGGCGTCCCAGGTTGCGTCCTACATGAACTCCAAGAGGAACTAATCCCTCAAATAAAACAGCTATACAATCTCAGCCTCACTACAGGATATGTGCCCACAGAATGGCATACAGCAACAGTGGTCCCACTCCACAAAGGTGGAGCCTTTACGGACCCTGGAAACTTTCGCCCCATAAGCCTGACTAGCTTAGCCTGCAAGGCTATGGAGAGGATCATCATGGAGCTCATAAACAAAGACATTGGGGACCTACAGACACTAGATCCTACCCAGTTCGGCTTTGTCAAGGGCAGATCCTGCCTTTTGAACCTGGTTGACTTCTTCGAAACAGTCACCAAAGCCATAGATGAAGGGAAGGTAGTCCACACAGCCTGTCTGGACCTTGCAAAGGCATTTGACACAATACTCCACTTGGGCATCATAGATGAGCTATCCAGCTTAAATATAAACCCCTATGTCACAAGATGGGTCGCAAACTGGCTCAAAGACAGAACCCACAGAGTGAGAGTTGCTGGAGCCATGTCCGACTCAAAACCGGTCACAAGTGGCTTCCCACAGGGTTCTGTCCTGGGACCACTCTTGTTCGGTATATACTTTTCCGAGGTACAGGCAAACGTGGGAGGACTATGGCTCACCAAGTTCGCAGACGACTGCAAAGTGGGCGCCATAATCAACTCTCCCGCTGACACAAACATCCTTCAAAAAGGTCTCACAGAGACAGATAACTGGTGCCAGAGCCATGGTTTAAAGCTAAATACCAAAAAATGTATAGTCATACCCTTTGGCAAAAACAATGTGCCCACAAATTACCACATAGGCGGAAACCCATTAAGTACAGAGAAAGTTATTAGGGACCTGGGGACCCAAGTTGATAGCAGTCTCTCCTTTGAAAACCACATTGCCAAAGTGGTTAGAAAGACCTTCTACATAGCCCACCTCACCACGAAGGGTTTCACATCTAGATCAAGAGAGGTAATCGTGCCCCTTTATTCATCCCTCATCAGGCCCATCATAGAATACAATGCCCCTTTTGGGATGTACCTTACCCGACACCTGCAGCAATTAGAAAGACCCCAAAAGTATCTCACCAAGAGGATCAAGGGTCTCAAACAGATGCCATATACTGCTCGGTTAAAAAACTCCAGCTCTACTCAGTTGCATACCGCCTACTTCGAGGCGATCTATGCCTGACATACAAAGCTATGTCAAATCCAGAATTAATGGACATGCTCCACCTCAGTAAATCTAAATCCCTTAGAGCCACACGCTCAAGGGACTTGAACCTCAGCACAGAAATAAATAGAACTTGCTGGAGGGACAGGTTCATAACCCAGAGGCTCCCTTCGCTCTGGAATAGAATTCCAGTTCATGTGAGGCAGAACACCTCACTGAATCTCTTCAAGAAGAATCTCGATAGGTGGATGGGGGATCGTAGGTTTGTCCCAGGGATTACTCCCGTGTCACTATTAGAGGCACAGTAAACTAAACCTTAAAAAGGGCACAGTATACTCAAATCAAGGGGTGGCGTAAGCCATACGGAATCGGGCTAGGCTTATAATTGCCCCAGGGCAGATAGCCTAGTATGAACCTATGAATAGTTGGAAGGAGAAGTTAATCAGAAGATTGCGCGACTGGGAAATGCAGATTGGTGCACTAGAACATGTCATATGATTTACAGCCAGAGTGGTACTGTTAGGAGAAAGAGTGAGCAAGGTTGCTCAGATTATGTGTTTTGGTTGGAAGAGAGGCAATATTTGGCTGATGAGATGAGGTGGGCCTTTAGCTAATTCCCAGATGTACGGCGAGATGAATATATATTTTATTTTGACAACATATGTTACCAAAGTTTGGGACTTTGTGTAAAGAAGCAGTGATCAGGTCACTGAAGTTTAGTTTTAAGAGTTGGTGTGGTCATAGTTTCAGAGACTGTAAAAAGAAGGTTGTCTAATTAGCATAACTGTTAGAGGAGAGAAGTGCGACTGAGTTTGAATAATTAGGATCCTAGGAGAAGGTTGTTCCTTCATTGAACGGGGAGCCATTTTGCTTTTTTTCAGTGTTTTGCAGTGGTGATCATTTTTAAGGGACTGGGTAATCTACAGATTTTATTAGTTATTGTTGGAATGTGTGTGGAGTTTTATATTCTGAAGCCATGAGGGGAAGGCTGTATTCAAGTTGGGATTGTAGAATGCCTCTTAACTATGACTGCTGTGGAAGTTTTAGTAATTAAGGGGAGTTTTGTTTTGGCACAAAGTAGGCAAGAGTTAACCTTTTTTCTTGTATAGTCAAGACAAAGAGAAGAGTTAATGGGAGGGTTCTTGCTTAATACCAAGGCATTTAAAAGAGGTTGTGTTTTCCGTGGGGATGTTGTTGGGGTCATAGACATTTAAAGGCTGTATAAGTTTGTTTCGTGCCAAAAATTAGGTTTGGTTTTGTAGGAGTTGAGAAGGAGGGTTTTGCTGGACTTGAAGCAGATTAAGACTAGGAAATCTGAATGTAGTCTGTCTGGAATGTGGTTATGGAGTCATTTATGCAAACTATAATGTTATGGGAGGGTGAGATATGTCAAGGGGAAGTTTATAAAGATTGAGAATAGTACTGGAGCAAGTACGGAACCTTGAAATACTCCTTAAAAAAAAAAAATCGATAAGTTTTCTTTCTTAAGACATTTGCCTATTTTACTTTGTATTTACCATGACGTTTTACCATGACGTTTTATGTAATATGTGTATTAATTAGCCCTCATTTTACGCCTTACTATTTGAATTGTCTATCTTCATATAATGTGTTTAATTACTGGAGCTTTTCTCCCCGGGCCTCTACTGAAAATGGACATATATCCAGCTAGACTAGCCCGGTCAACAAATGTAAAATAAAAAAATAAAAAAAAATAAAAATAAAAATTGTGGTAGTCTTTTTGGAAATCTGACTGGGAAATAGAAGCATTAAGTTTGATGGTAAAGAGATGATTGGTGAGGTAGTTTTGAAACCAAGGTAGGGTATCGGAACTTACAACTATTTGCAGTAGGTGATGGGGGAGGATGGTGCGGTCAACTAAAGTCATTAAAGATGGTGCCAGTGAGCTGGCCTGTATACATGGCTAGTAGTGTTTCCGTGGTTAAGGTGCACAGGGCTTTAAGTATGCTGAAGTCCGTACTGCTTAGGGGACAGGCGGATACGCGTAGTATATTGGGTGAGTTGAACATGGCTAGGTTTTCAAGCCGGTTGCCCTGGAGTGGAAAAGATAGAGATTGGTTTGTATTGGCAAGTTTTGGGTGGGATTAGATTACTTTGTGATTAGGCTGATTATGACTTAGATTTAATATGTGAGACTAGTCTGTACTAAAGAGGGCTTCTTTGAAGTTTTTTGATTGCGTATTCTTTAGGCCTGAGTGAGATTAATTTGGGGGGATTTTTTGTTGTGAAGCTTATTGTGCAATGATGAGTAATAGAAGGAGGGCAGAAAGTGACTAAGGTTGTCTCTGGTGATTTGATCTGGAAGGGAATGGTAGTATGACATGGCTAAGTTGCATGGACTGTTGCATTAGTTGTTTAAGGTTGAAGCTGAGCTGCATTTCGTTGATGTCCTTTTGGATAGAATGAAACATATTTTAAGTTGAAGTCACCTTGCTCCAAGGTGGGTTATAATTTCTTTAGTGTATAATTGTACTAGGTGTGGAAGGAGTTGGGCTACTGAGAAGTGCATTTTTTTATGGTAATTTGTAGAATTAGTCAGTTGGGGGCAGTAGCAGATTGTTACATTTGGTTAGGATTTAGATGTATAGATTGTTGGGCGGCCGCTGTGGTGCAGCAGTTAGCATTGCCGCCTCACAGCAAGAGGTTCTCCGGTTCGATTCTCTGCTGGGGTGCCTACTGTGCGGAGTCTGCATGTCCTCCCCGTGGTCACGTGGGTTTCCTCCGGGTGCTCCGGTTTCCTCCCACATTCCAAAGACATGCTGTAGGTGGATTGGGCACTCTAAATTGGCCCTAGGTGCGAGTGCGTGCGTGTGTGCGCCTTCTGTGGAAGGTTGGGCGCCGGGCTGGCAACTCAACACAGTAAAAACTTCGCTGCCAATCATGAGCGGACAGGTGATCCGCTGTGGCGACCCCTAACTGGGAAATGCCAAAAGAAAAAGATGATGATTTTTATAGAATTAGAGGGGCTCCTCCACAATTTCTTGGACAGGTCTTGCATCTAGAAAGTAATTGTAATGTGGAAAAAATGGTGTAAGTGTGGATTTTCATTTTTGATCCAGGACTTTGTAACAGTTAGTATTTCAGGGTTGTGCAGTTTGAGAATATCATCCTGGTCCAGTTTAATAGGAGGGGCTTTGTGCATGTGTTAATAGATGAGAGATGGGGTGGACAAGGGTTGGTTTCAGTATTTCTCCTGATGAGCAGAATGAAAAGGATGGATGTGAGTTTGTACAGCCTTCTGGGAAGTTTAATTGCATGTTTGTGTAGTGAGAAACTTGTGTGGAGGTGGATAAGCGGGGAATATCTTGTGCTCAGGTTGTGTGTAGGCTGGATTGGTTGTGAAGTTGTTGATGGATAATGTGCTTGACTGGGTTAGTAATGTTTGAACAGGGAATGGAGATTATTTAGAGGGGATAGATGGGATGTTGTGGTAGTGTGGATGTACATGTGTGTGGTAGTATGCTGTTGTGTATAACATTAAGTTGGAACATTATGGCTTACAGTTTGATGTATGCTAGTAGTGTCATATTTGTTATATGGATTCTAATAGTTCAGGTATGCCAGGTTACTTGTGTATGATTTGCAATAATGGTAGTTAGTTACAGTGTGCTGCCAGGAGCGGCCTTAGGTCAAGTGGTGCCCTAGGCAAAAGGATTCCATGGTGCCCCTCACCACATCACCCGCTGCCCCCATCCTGGTCTACCTACACCAAACAAATACTGGAAAAGTGCCCCTAGTAGAGCGGCGCCCTAGGCGGCCGCCTAGTTGGCCTGTGCCTAAGGCCGGCTATGTGTGCTGCAGTGGCTTGTGCGTTAGTGGTGTTGAATGTAGTATAGCTTTAAAGCTGGTTTGAGAGAAAAGCAAGAGAGCCCAGGAGTGTGTTGGGTGTGAATGTAGTGCTCTGGTGGTTGATTGAGAAATTCTGGGTATGAGGGAAACAAACTGGGCTAAAACAGGTTTACTAATCAGAGTCAGTGTTAATCAGTCTGAGCATGCCCCGAATGAAGAGACAGCAGCAGTACTGTGGAAAAGCAGGAAAAGTGCATTATGTTTTACAAGAAACCTGATCAAAGAGGAAATGAGTATAGGTAAGAGTGTGCATTATGGGCTTGCAACTATGTGCAGAACTGATCCACTACATGTGACATATACAGCTACAAGGGAAACCTGTATGTCAGAATTTAAACGAGCACGTGTCAGCATATAACACAGCCAGGACATTTTGGAGGCACAGACAGCATAAGTTATACATATAAACTTATAACAGCCCAATAGTCGCAGAAAAAAGGAAGCATATGTGGTATAGTAACCCGTGGGCTGGGGCTCTCTCTTATCAATGTCATCTTGAGTCAAAGAGCATAGAAGTACAGGGGGGTTATAGGATGTGTTCATAGGTTCACAGGTGTGTACTAGGCTAATGGCCCTGGAGCCTTTACAAGCCTAGCCCATAGGATTACTCTGGCATCATGTCACCCGACCTTAGTTCCCAGTGCCTCTGTCGAGTAGAGCCACTGGAGTGATCCCCGGGGTGAATTTTCTATTTCCCATCCATTCATCAAGATTTTCATTGAAGAAGGCCAGTGAGGTGCTCTGTTTGACATGTATGGGAAGTCTATTCCATAGCATGGGCAGTCTCTGGGTTATGAACCTGTTCCTCCAGCACGTTCTCTTGATTGCGGTAATGAGGTTGAGGTCTCTGGAGCATGTGGTGTGCAACGATTGGGATTTCTTTAGATGTAGCATTTCTAACAGAGCTGGGTCAGACATGGCTTTGTAAGTCAAGCAGAGATCGCCTCTAAGTAGGTGATATGAGAGAGAATAGTTGGAGTTTTGAGTCTGTCCATATAGGCCAAGTGTTTAAGGCCTAGAATCCTCTTTGTGAGGTACTTTTGTGGCCTGTCCACTTGTTGCAGGTGTCTAGTGAGGTACATGCCAAATGGGGCATTGTACTTGATGATTGGCCTAATGAGGGAAGACTAGAGGGAGACTGTGACCTCTTTCTTCCTGGATCCAAAACCCTTGGTAATGAGATGTGCCACATAGAAGGATGTTCTAACCACAGTGCCAATGTAGTGCTCAAAAGAGAGGTTGTTGTCAATCTGTGTTCCCAGATCTCTTATAATGCCTTCAGTGTTCAGTGGACTACCATTGATGTGGTAATTTATGGGAACCGGGTTTTTCCCAAAGGGGATGATGCATTTTTTGGCATTGAGCTTAAGGCCATGGTTCTGACACCAGTCATTGGTCTCGGTGAAGCCTTTCTGTAGGATGTCAGTGTCACTTGGAGAGTCAATAATAGCTCCCAGCTTGCAATAGTCTGCGAACTTTGTCAGCCAGAGTCCCTTTGTGTTGGTTTGGACTTCAAAGAAGTAGATACCAAACAGGAGAGGACCCAGGACCGAACCCTGTGGTACTCCACTCGTTGGCAGTCTGACTTGGAGTCGGCTACTTTCACACTGTGGGTTCTATCTGTGAGCCAGTTTGCAACCCTCCTAGTGATATAGGGGTTGATGCCTAGCTTAGGGAGTTTTTTCTATGATTCCTGAGTGGGGAATGGTATCAAAAGGCTTTGGCCAGATCAAGATAGGCTGTAATGAACCACCTTGCCTTCATTCACACCTCTGGGACTGACTCAAAGAAGTCGACCAAGTTGGAGCAGGCTTGATCTACCCTTCACAAAACCAAACTGTGTGGGATCCAGAGTTTGGAGATTCGCCATATCCTTATTTATTAGGTCCATGATGCTTTCCATAGCTTTGCATATCAGACTTGTCAGGCTAATGGTGCGATAGTTCCTAGGGTCTGTAGTCTCTCCTCCTTTGTAGAGAGGGATGACTGTAGCAGTGTGCCATTCGGTAGGGACAAAGCCTGAGGTGAGGCTGTGATTGAACAGGGCACACAGGTGAGGTGCCAGCTCACTCTGTAGTTCATGTAGAACACAGCCAGGGATATTGTCAGGTCCCATAGAATCTGTATTCCTGGCCTTGGACAGTGCTGTTTTAATCTGTGCAGCAGTAATACTGGGTGCCTGGCAGTCTGCTGGTATTGTGATTGGTCCGAGGGGGGGGTAAAGTTGACACTGAATCTGTCAGCCAGTATATTGGCAGTATCTGTTGGCTTGGTATAGGAGGTACCATTGTGCAGTAGCTCAGAGCAAATCTGGGTATTGCCGTGGAGATTCTTTACATAACTGTAGAAGGCCTTGTGGTTGTCTTTACTATCTGCTGCAATTCTGTTTTCATAGCTAGCTTTAGAGGATTTGATGAGGGATCTCAGCTTTGTTGAGGCTGATAAAGGAGTTTTTCCAGTCTTGGGACTTCACCTTATTCCGCATCAGTTTCCTCCTTCTGTTGTAGAGTTTGTTCTGCTTATGTATGTCCTGTTAGCATTTGCATACAGCAGAGCTTCTCTAAGCTGCACCTGTGTAAACTGGATTGAGACATTTTCCACCTGATTTGATGATTTTTTTCCCATTTCCCTTGCATATCAGGGAAGTACAAATTTAGTGCATTTGATGGTAAGCAGTTTTAAGTACTGAAACTGTTTTTGGAGCATTTAAAGTGAAAATGCATTTTTATTAACTGTTCTAACAGCTTGTTTAGCCAGGTGTTTGGGGGTCATGTTCTTGGGGGAAAAAAGGCTACCTGCTGGTATGTTTGGACTATTTGAGCACTGTTGGCTTTCTTAGAGTTGTTTTCATGTTGGTTCTTTGGTTATACTTAATTGCTGTTCATTACTCAGTTGTGTGTTAAGCTGTACTCTGGCACTGGCATAGTATTAGCTGAATAGTGGGCAGTCAATGCATTTTTATTTTTTCCCATCTGACAGTACTACTTAAACCATCATTTGTGCTTCTAGTTGACAGCTCCATTGTGTTCAGGGCAGCTTTAACTTACACTTATCTTCACTGGACTGCTCTGATTTACTTCTAGCTGTACTTGGAGCATCAACACGTTCAAGTTGCTGTCTTAGTACTACTGGTTCTATTGTGGTAGCACTCCCCCATCTCTCGCTTATGAACTTAGCCAGCTAACACTTAATGCTCTCGATAATATACAGGTACAGCAAACCTGTTCCCCTTCCATCACCTGCCTCCTAGCACATGGCATCCTAAAGCACTATAGTAACTACCTTATACTCACTGATAATGAACTCCTACTTAATACACAAAACTGTCAGAGAGGTGCAGATGCTTAGCTAATATGGAGGGATTCCTCTTGCAAATAACATTATGTAGTAAGCATCACATAGGTGCACCCTAACATCAACCACTACCACGTTCTTAAACAGAGCAACTAAAGTTTCATACTCTGTTGCCAAAAAAAAAAAAAAAAACACACCTTGCCTCGTTAGAAGTTCCTCAAGTCGCTGACAGCAAGAAGTTTCTAACAGCAGATTTCCTCACCATCAAGTAATCCAAAAGAAGCTTCTGACAAAAAAGATTTGTGACTCAACTGTAACGCAAATGTATTCTTCACTCACAAAGCCTGACAAGGACAACATTACTGTCAGCTGCCTTTCACGTGTTAGGATCACAGACCTTACAAGGGCCATCAGGACCCTTTACCAAGACAAGTGTTACAGTGACATGGTAGTGGTTCATGTAGGAGTGAAGGACCTGGGGTGCAAAACCCTGAGGGACCTGCAGAGAGAGATGTCAAACCTTTCAGTGCCTGCCACAGATGCAGACTCAGATCTTGAGTGGAATCCTTCCTACACCAAGAATGATGCCTAGGTATAAAGAGAAGAGAATTTGCTTTATAGCTGGTGGTGGTCAGGGAGATATCCAGTAAATAGCCTGGGAAGAGATGATCAGTAGTTGTACCCAGTCAGCTTGCATCTCTTGTCCAAGGAGTCCCGTTAACAACTTGCCCAATCTTAAGGTGCAGCTGCATCTGGAATGCCCATGTATATTTTGTTAAAGGGGCTTGGTTTAAATGTAAAGAAAGCAGTCACTCAGTAATTAAATTTTGCACCTACCGTGTCTTCAGATGTAGTGAAAACTGCAGTATTGTCTTCATAATTGTCAGGGTCCACATCTCATCTAGACGGATACCCGAAGGTACACAGATTAAACTCATAGAATGAGAGTTTACTATTGGCAAGATAAGCTTCTAGCGTACAGCATGCTGCAGACCTCTTCCATGTCCTCAGCTGATCGTAGTCGATTCCTGAAAGTTTTACAAGAAATTCTTAAAAGGAGCAGCTCCATAATCCTAGGTGACTTCAATTGCCCCACCATAAATTAGACCACCTGTACCTCCAACATAGGGTATTTTGAGAGATGTTTGGATTTAATAAATAAGATTTCCTTGGATCAAATATTTAAAGAGTCCACTAGAGGCCAAAATATTTATTGGTCTGGATGTCTCAAATATTGCCTTGACCTGTTCCATTCCCCTTGTCTTCCCGTCTTCAGTTAAGTTGAACCATAAGCTCAGGACATTTACTGTCAGAGCTTCTGCACCCCCTTGTAACCAATATTTCTGGATTTAAGGATTTCAGGAGGGAGAAAATTTCATAATGACAGCTTAATGCAATAAGAATTAAAAAAAAAAAAAAAAAAAAAAAAAAAGCTGAAGTAAAGTGAAATAAATAAAATTTTATAAAAAGATTAAAAAAAAACTCCTTAAATTATACTATAAGGCTAGAACTCCTCAGAATGATGATGATATAAAAAATATCAACAAGAAAATGAATAGCAGTATTAGAACCAGTAATGCAGCCTTTGAAGGGAGATTAGCGTCTGAAATGTAGGATAACTGCAATCCATTCTTTAGCTATGTTAGAAAACTAAGAAATAACATTCAACATTACTCTGAACTTTTCATTTCTGGGACCCCCACTTCTACCTTTTGACATTGCAAATATGCTCGCAGGTAAGTTCACCCAGAAACATCACCACAAAAACCCCTATTCAAATACCATTCATCCCAGAATCCCTTGTGCCTCATCACCAAGGAACATGTTCTTAAGGTCTTCTTGAAGACCAGACACACTTCCTCCGTGGGTCCTGACAAACATATATGGGTGTTTAATAAACAGTGACAAGTAGACTCTTGTTGAACCTCTCCTTAAATTTTAACCTAAGCTTAGCCACAGGCTGTGTTCCTGAATCCTGGCAGAGTGCTGTGGTGATGTCATTTCACAAGGGCTGCTCTACCATGGATCCTGGAAATTACAGACCAGTAGCCCATATGAATCTGATCTGTAATGGAGTATGTCATAACAGCTCTCCTATGATATCATGAATCTCATTAAGCTTGACCCCCAACAATATGGTGCAATGAAGAGGAGAGGTAATGCTGTTAACTTCAAGATTGGTCGTGCAAGCTGTCAGCAGTGGTCATGCTGTTCATACAGCCTACCTCAACCTGGCCAGGGCATTCAATACTACCTCATGTTGTAAGTGCAAGGAAACTGTCAGCCTTGACCACACATCCTTATGTGGGGAGATGGATGGCCAACTGGCTGAAATAACCCACATAATTGTGTGACAAATAACACTTCAGATAGTGCAAAGGTAGCCAATGGAATCCTTTGACGGGGGGGGGGGTCTGGACTGGGTAATCTCCTGTTCAGCTTTATCTTCTCTGATACCAAAACTGATAACTAGGACGTCTGGCTAACTACATTTGCAGACAGCTGTGGATTGCTTCTCTACTATTTATACCCTTTAGAAAAAGAGCAGTCTAGATAATACTTCATGAGTGGATAATGGGTTTAAATTCAGCACAAAAGTGTAGCAGTGTTTCTCTTGGAAAACTGACATTACTCACAACATACAGTGTAAATAACACTCCTTAGTAAATAAAAAAAGTAGTTGGTGACTTGAGCACTTGGACTGATAGTTCCCTCTCCTTTGATCATCACATGGCAAATGTTGACAGGAAATCCTTCTGCTTAGCACAACTAATAACCAAAGGTATTTCACCTAGTTTCAAAAATGATGATATTCCTGTATGTTCAGCACTGATCAGACCCATTATAGAGCAGTAGTGCAGCTAGGGTAGAGTCACGAGGGTAGCTGCAGTACACTGTGTTAGACAATCAGAATGTACCGATTGATTGTTAGAGCAGTACTGTTTTCATTCCTGAATGACGGTAAAGAAATTAATTTCAATGTTTTGTATTCAGGGAAGCAGTATATTGTTTGTGGTAAAAATAGTCATAGCAAACAGTTTGCTAAAGTTTTAAAAACAGAAGCAGTGTATGGAACCTGACTAGCTCCTTTATTTATTTTTTGCATTTCAACTTAATGTTGAGTGTCAGATGGGAAATGTCATTGAGCGCTAGATGAGCCAGAAATGGCTTTGGTTTAGAGTTCAGTGCTGCCTTTGGTTTGTACCTCACATGACACATCAGCAAACGTGAAAATCCCCAGAGGCTCCTAATTCTGAAGATCACCAGTTTTAAGACTCTTCATCACCAGGAGAGACTGGAAGTCTTGTGTCTGTACTCTGTGTCTTACAGACATCTGAGCAATGATCTCTGTCTTAGTTGCCATGTCATTAGAGGTGCGAGTGTCCTTAACTTCCTGTATCTCAGTAGGTCAAACATATTGGCTAACACTAGAGCCAGAAACCTGAACCTTCATCAGCAGATAAAGAGGTTGTGATGGAGAGTGAAAGCAAGAGATTCATTGACTACTGCCCCCCCCCGAATAAACTTCCTCTGCACGTTAAGCAATGAAATTCAATGTCCTCCTTCAAACTGAACCTGGATGACTGGATGGGTACTCTCAAATGTACCCTCAGACTTACTGGCCTATCCCTTTTTGAGGAAGGAGGTAAAGTTGGGGGATGCATTTGCAAGGCATATATGGTCATCAGACTAAAATAGCCTTAAAACTCTTATGAATTAAAGGTGTTAGTTGGGACATAGCTATTACTGGGAGTGGATTAAAATTTAAGATATCTTTTTTTATTTTAGGTCAGAGTGAGCATTGTTACTGTGAACTAGTTCTGAACATTGTTTAGTGTTAGATATTTGTAGTAGTCACTGTTGCAGTACCAGGTCTTGGGAATTCCTCACCACAGGGGTTGGTGGTTGGATGAAACATGAGAAAATTTTACCATCCCTGACTGATTTAGGATTCGATGCTTCAAGAGGAGTCATTAGCTAATGCCATCTTTCAGATCTTTCTTGCCATGGTGATCGATGCAGAGCACTGTCAAATGTGTCATCTGTCCACTGGTTGAGCCTGAATGTCATGGTTTGTGAGGTAAAGCTAACTACATCATGAAAACAAAACACTGAACCATCTAATGAGTAAGTATGCTTTAATAAAAACATGAACACACGCAGCTTTTGAGATTAGCTGTTTGTCAGAGATTCAATGACAGACCATCTCGAAAGTTTTGTGTGCTCATGTTTTTTATTATAGTATGTTGACTCAGTTGGTGGTTTGAAGTTCCCTGTTTTGTCTTTCTGAAGAATTTTAGCAAAGGTGGCTTTTTTTCTGCTTTATTTCACCTGTTTTTTGTGTAAAGCGAAGTACTTCATTAGGGAGCCTTCTTTGATAATTCTGTAGTTCTAGCAAAAGTTGATGTGTATGTAGGTTAAGAATTGCCTCTTATCTGGAAAGCATATTCCCCACAATGACTTTGTCCTCCTGCCTTTTTGTTTAAGACTACAACATGACGTTTCTAGTTGACAGTTTTGTAATATTTTCAACTGAAAAGCTGCCCAAGGGTTCTGCTAGACCTAGACAAACCATGTCGTCTACTGTTTCCCAGGCTGACAACCCTAAAAATGTAAGAAGCATTTGAAGGAGGTCAGGGAGATTGATGGCACTGTAGTGGTGCCGTACTCCTTAACTCTGCTTGTGATTGTTAATTGAGGTGTGGCACATTTGCAGACCCTGACATCAGCAACTGTTAGGCCTAAGACATCTGGAGTGACCCCTTGTGGAGGCCTCCATGCAGTCTGTCCTTTCCACGCCTGCGTGACCTAGAACTGAGCAAGTGCTGCTGAGGTCCTGGCCTGTTGTGCAGGCCCCAGTTTCAGACACATTTGCTTCAGTTCAAGAGGGAGAGGGCAGAATCTCTCAGACTACTAGTGGGAAGGTTTCTACTGGGGTCCGGTCTAAGGCCACAGTTGTCTGTGTGTCTTGAGACCTTGATGGCTTTCAGATCTAAACATAAGCTTCTTAAGCTAAAGTAACATCCAGAGTTGCCCCAATCTATACTGCCAGTGTCACTAGCTCCTTAGACCCAGATCACATCCTAGGACCTTGTTAGACTAGCTTAGGAGTTCATGGACTTCATGAGTTGCAAGCAGCCTTTTGTGGAAAAGGATCCTGAGACAGGAGCTTCCACTGGGAAAAGAAAAAGGGACTTCTCCCACAGGGACTCTTAATTCCTAAGATTCTAAGAAGAGGAATCAGCTTATGTAGGCCACTGCTCCCCACACCAATGCCTTGCATCAGGTTCTGAAGACATCTTCTCCCCAGATGTTCATCGTGCATACAGCTGCAGTAATCACAGATGGGTTTTCAGCCGTCAGGCGGTCCCTCGGTCGGCCGAATTCCAAAGTCTTGGTCCGGCGTCGGTTGTCGTCGCTTACTCTTCTGACGTCAGGAAGACCAGAGTATAAAAGACACAGCCGACGCCATGTTCTTAAGTCTTTTTTGCCGCGCGGTGCCCGAAGCAGAAGCAGTTCGCAAGTGCCGGTCGGCCAGCTCCTGAATTACGAAAATAATTGGAACCGAAGTCTTCATTAAAGCTAAGTACCCCGTTGGGGAACCTTTTCTTGCCTCAGACCGATGTCAGAAAAAGTTAATAATTGTATTTCTTGTGGGAAGCAAATACCGCATAAGGATTTCCATTCCCTTTGCATACCTTGTTTGGGCCCAGACCACGACGTCTCGGGCTGTCGCTTTTGCGCTACCTTCAATAAACGCACTATCAAGCGTCGGGCGGAGTTCGCCCAACACTACTTTGGCAAAGCTTTTGACTATAAAATGTCGTCGGACACTCCGACTACCGTTTTGCCCAAAAAACGCAAGGAAAAGGACCGACACGCGAGGCCCTCGGTCCCCGCCGACACCACGCCAAAACAGGCTACACGTGGTCCAGTACTCAGCGAGATGCCTTTGCAGTCCCTGACTACCGACGACACTCCTTTGGCGGTGTCCTCTGTACCCGAGACCGCTGGGTCCCTCGGCCCTTTCCCAGACTACAACCGAAGCCCCTGCTATTGTCGAGCCTACTAATGTGGACAGGTCCACTTCCACCCATGGTGTATTTAGGCCCTCATCTGCTTTTTCAATTAAGGCCTTTACTAAATCCAAAGCAGCCAGGCATCCCACGAGGCCTGTTCCACAGGGCCCATCTCCTGGACACATGCCTAAGAAACAGATGCTCAAAATGGCTGAGGATCTAATTACTCTTATCAGAGGTTCTCAGCCCCCTCCTGACAAGAGACCCAGAGTGGAGGAAGAATGTCATTCATCTGATCAGGGATCCATTTTATCAGAACATTCTGATGCAGAGGAACAATCTTACTCTCCTTTTGAGGATTCGGATGCAGAACAGTCCATCCCTTCTGTATCCCCTCCTGAGGATTTTTCTTTTGGGGAAACCTTGCACACCTTGAGGGAACACTTCCACTGGGAAGGCCAAGACTTTTCAGATTCCAAGAAAAGGCTTAGGGAATTTCTTTGGTTACCTCAGCATAGGCCTGTTTTGGATGTTCTAGATGATGTCTACTCGGAGGCTTGCCTTAACCCTGATTCTCTGCCTCCTGCACCAGTAAAACCTGATAGGTATTACAGAGTACCCAGTTCTCACCAATTTCTCTATAAAGGCCATAATGCTGACCCTGAAACCATTTCACAAGGCCCCAAGGGATTAAAGGCCTCCACTGCCAAGAATCTACTTCCTGCAGAAAGGGAATCCAGATCTCTAGAAAGGTGGGGTAAAAAGGTATATACCTCGGCCACTCTAGCCATGAGGGCATTAAACTGTCAGTTTCATATGATTAAATATCAACAGTACCTCTTATCACAATTAAGGAACAAAATGTCTCAACCTGAACAACCAGATTTAAAAGAGTTACAGGATATGATGCATAGTGCGGAACAAGTGGGTAAACACACCTTACAATGTGGTTATGATGCTCTAGAGGCCTCAAGTAGAGCGGCTGCTACAGGATCAGTCATTCGCAGACATGCCTGGCTTAGGGAACAAAATTTACCTGATCATGTGAAAGCTAAACTTCTTGATGCTCCTTTACAAAAGGATGTACTATTTGGTACTAATGCTGAGGATATACTACGGAAAATGGAAGAAAAAGCCAAATCTATGCAAACGGTCAAAGCTTTATTACAGGTCCAACCACCACGTTTTAGCAGAAATTGGCCTTCAAAAAACTGGTCCTTTCCAGCCACTGACAAGCCCCAAAGAGGCAGATACAGACTCACAAGGGGCAGAGGGCAATCACAAGGATCATATAGAGGCAGACAATGGCAATCTACAGCACCAAGAGGTGGTGAAGATAGTGCACAACAATACAGGAAGCAAACCCAATGACTCCCTCATTTCCATGCCAAGCAAGTTTCAGCTGACAGCACCTTTGGGAGGGAAACTAGCATTATTTGCCAGCATTTGGCATATTGTCACAACAGACAAATGGATATTGGACATTATAAACAGAGGCTACAAATTTCAATTTCACACTCTTCCAAAAATGAGAGGCATGCCAAACCTGCCACAAAATCAAAGGGCAGAGGCACAATTACAAATTTCAAAGCTCCTAAAAATGAGAGCTATACAAAAGGTACCTACGCACCAACAAGGTCAAGGTTTTTATTCAAGACTCTTTCTGGTACCAAGAAAAGGAACCGACTGGAGACCCATTCTGGACTTATCCATCCTAAACACATTTCTGCTCGTACCAAAATTCAAGATGCTCACATTACAGCAACTTCTTCCCATGCTGGGCAAGGAGTTTTGGCTGGTAACATTGGACCTCAAGGAGGCATACCTGCATGTCCCAATCAGACAAAGCTGCAGAAGATACCTCAGATTTCTTGCAGGTTCAATCCACTATCAATTCTCTGCATTGCCCTTTGGCTTATCCACTGCGCCCAGAGTATTCACAAAGTGCCTGGCAACAGTGAATGCCTACTGCAGACTTCAAGGGATACACATTTACCCTTATCTGGACGACTGCCTGATCCAAGCGGACAGCAAACACATACTACTGGAACATCTGGCATATGTGACACGGGTACTGCTTTCTCTGGGATATACCATCAACAAGGAGAAATCAAGGCTAACACCATCTCAGAAAATAACCTTCCTGGGTGCCAGCTTGGACACAAACACCCAGATGGCATATCTTACGCTAGAAAAACAAGGACAACTATCTCAATACTTCATCACACTAGCAAAAAGTACCAGGCTTACTGCAAGGAAAATCCTGCAGGCTCTGGGATTCATGGCATCCTTGCATTCTTCTAATCCCATGTGCAAAATTGCATATGAGGAAACTTCAATGGTACCTAAAAAATCTATGGTCTCAACACAGTCACAGTTTGGAAGCAATTATACCAATAATCCCATGCTTGCAAAAGGAATTTCTATGGTGGGCCCAAGCATGTCAAGTAAACACAGGCCTTCCATTCTGCAAGCCTCAAGCAAAACAAGTCATAACCACAGACGCCTCAGATTACGCCTTTCGGGCGCACATGAAGGACAAGTGCATTCAGGGCAAATGGTCCCAAAAGGAAAAGCACCTGCACATCAATCAAAAAGAAATGCTGGCAGTAATAAATGCAATCACAGCTTTCAAGGACTTCCTGCATCCAGGACAATTGCTAATAAGAACAGACAACACCACAGTAATGTGGTACATAAACAAACAAGGAGGAACACATTCATACCCCTTGTGCAGACTAGCCATGACTCTTTGGAACTTGGCTCTGGAAAGACAAATCGAACTCCAAGCACAGTACGTGCCAGGGATGGAAAACACACTGGCAGACACTCTAAGCAGAAATATGACAGATCCACACAAATGGAAGTTGCATCCTCTGGTGTTTACAGAGATAATCCAAGCATGGGGGAGGCCGGACATAGATCTTTTTGCCTCCCACAGGAACCATCAAATGGAAAAGTTTGTTCAAGGACCTTCCATCCAAAGGCCTGGAAAGTGGACGCCCTTTCTTTCTGTTGGACAGCATGGACAGTTTATGCATTCCCACCTCTGCCTCTTCTGCCAAAGGTACTTTTGAAAGCAAGAACAGACAAACCAAGGATGATACTGATTGCTCCAGATTGGCCAAGGCAACACTGGTATCCACTCCTGAGGAGCCTAACGCATTCTCCTCCCTGGTCCCTGCCTCTAATACCTCTTCTGCTGACTCAGAACAACTACAAAACCCTTCACAGTCCGCTGAAAACACTCAACCTCGCTGCATGGAAAATTCCTTAACACCACAACAGACCCTACTCTCCTAGGAGGTGCAGGATGTCATTTTGGAGGCCAGAAGACCATCTACTAGAAAAGCTTACTCCGCAAAATGGAAGCGGTTTTGCTGTTGGAATGAGAAAAAAGGCCAGGACCCTAGAAAATTGAACTTGCCTCAGGTTTTACAGTACCTAACTGAACTACTGAACAGTGGGCTCTCATTTTCTTCCATAAAAATTCATGCCTCAGCCATTTCTGCAGAATTCAACACGAATCCTCCTTTATTCTCTCACCCACTCTTACGACAGTTCCTCAGAGGGGCTAAGAATATAAGACCTCCAAGGAAGCAACCAATACCAGCCTGGGACCTTAATTACATGCTAGAAAAATTAACATTGCCTCCTTTTGAACCTGCTGCCTCAACAGATTTACAATATTTGTCCTGGAAAACTGCTTTCCTCCTGGCCATCACTTCAGCTCGTAGGGTTTCTGAATTACAGGCCCTCATGGCGGTGCAGCCATTCCTCATTTTCCATCAAGACAGGGTTTCCCTTCGTACCAACCCATCTTTTATGCCAAAAGTGGTATCCCGGGTAGCCTTAAATCAAGCCATACACCTAGCTACCTTTTTTCCTAACCCTCAAAACAAAGGGGAAAGGCTGCTACACTCTTTAGACATCCATAGGCAGCTACGTTATTATTTGGACAGAACAAAGTCCTTCAGGAAATCAGAACAACTTTTTGTGTCCTATGCCGTAGGAGCTCAAGGGAAACCAGTTACAAAACAGACCATTTCCAAGTGGATTGGCCACTGCATACGGTTTTGCTATTCCTATCATGGGAAACCTGTCCCTACTGGTATCAGATCTCACTCCACCAGGGCCACAGCCACCTCTACAGCCTTCCTCAGAGGTGTTCCTACTAAAGACATTTTGGAGGCAGCCACTTGGAGTTCTGTACATACCTTCACAAAACACTACCACCTGCCCTTATATTCCAGAACAAGAGCAGGCTTTGCCACTGCTGTTTTGCAGGGCATTCTGGCTCAACCCAGTTCCTCATAGTACCTACCACCCTTTGCATAGCTTTGGGACTCTACCCATCTGTGATTACTGCAGCTGTATGCACGATGAACATAGTACAGTTTTGTACCTACCATAAATGTAGATGTCGAGTGCTAATACAGCTGCAGTACAGGTGTCCCTCCCTCCTTCCCAACTTGGTAAAGGCATGGGGCCTAAGAACCTCTTCATACCATTTGACTGGGTTATCCTGCTATGTTTTATTTGCTTACTTACACTGTTTTTGCATTACATTGCATTGCATGCGTATGTACATAGCTTTATTTATGTATTGCCTTCCTTTTTGGGGGCACCTGACATCTGGGGCAAGAAAGACTGAAGAACATGGCGTCGGCTGTGTCTTTTGTACTCTGGTCTTCCTGACGTCAGAAGAGTAAGCGACGACAACCGACGCCGGACCAAGACTTTGGAATTCGGCCGACCGAGGGACCGCCTGACGGCTGAAAACCCATCTGTGATTACTGCAGCTGTATTAGCACTCGAACATCTACATTTATGGTAGGTACAAAACTGTACTTTTTGCTTCCAGAGGACCTTTCATTTGGGGACATGCTGCATAGAATGAGAGTTTTTTTCATCTGAGAGTCGAGAGAGTTGTCCCAAATTCAGACCAATTACAGGAGGCTGTTGAACACAGACCTTTTGCTATCCCTCCAGTTCATGCTGTCTTAGATGATGTATTTGAGGACATATATTGCAGCCTAATTCCCTGTCCTCTGCTCCATTTAAGCCAGATCACATTTGCAGGGTGCTGGACACCTAGAGACACCTTGACAATAACCCTGTAGCGGACCCAGCTGTGGTGTTTCTGGAGTACAATAAGGAAAATACTGAGTCCTCTTCTAAGAACCCCTTGCTAAATGACAGGGAAGGTAAAATATTAGACTGCTTTGGCAGGAAAATCTACGCTTCTACCATGGTCATAAGGGTTCACAGCTGCCACTTCCAAATTTTCAAATACTTGGAGTCTGTGCAAGAACAAATATAAAATATTACAAAGGGGATTTAGGATAAGACCCTCAGGAGGGGCAAACATGAATTGTCTAGTGTTGGTCTCCATATGTCCAGGCAGCTGGACTCAGTATGGCTGTGATGCAAGTGATGTATCTTGCAGTGCAGCAGCAATAGGGTCTGTGACCAGAGGACGTGCTTGGATGAGGAATCATCCTCTCTCAATATTAAAGTAGAACTCATTGATGCATCCTTGGACAGGGAGCTTGTTTGGACCCCCTCCAGAGAAAGTGTTCCAGAAACTGGAGCAAAGGGAAAAAACATTGTCAGAGTTTCTTTTCCCACTACCTAGATATAATAAGAATTATCCTGCCAAGTCTTTACCCTTTCCTTCTCACCAGCACAACTCAAACAACCCAAGGGGAAAAGGCACAAGTTTCAGAAAGTGGCAACATGACTCCCAGACTAGACTTCATGTGTCCAAGGAACTTGGACCCAGTGGTGAGCAGCAGTGACTGTTCCTAGACCTCCCTGCCCCAAAGTCCTATGCCAATGCCAGCCTCTGTCCTGTCCCAGAACATAGTAGGATGGCTTCCTTTTTGTACGTAGCCTAGCAGCAAATCACCCAAGACAAATAGATTCTTCAAACCATTAAGAAAGGATATTCTTTACAGCTTTCGAGGATTCCCCCGGTTCCCAAACAGCAAAGGTACTGTCATGTCCAGTCTAAGTCAGACCCTTTTGTAGCAGGGATCCATTCAACCAGTAACATCCAAGGAGGCAGACAGAGAGGTTTTTACTCTTGATTCTTCCTTTTTCCCAGGAATGAAGAGTCCTGGAGACTTATTCTGTAACTTTCCAGACTAAAAAAAATTTCTAATGGCCCGCAAGTTCAGGATGCTTGCTTTGCACAGACTGTTGCCTCTGCTTATGCTGGGGGCATGGGTGGCTCCCCTGGACTTAAGACACTTACCTTCACATTCCTATTGCACAAGAACATGAGAGGTTTCCGCATTTCAGAGCTAGGAGATCCCACTTTGAATTTTGTGCCTTAACATTTGGTTTATCTGCTGCATCCAGAGTCTTCACCAAATGACTGTCACCTATTGTCCCCTTTTGAAGAGCTGAGGGGGTCCACAGTTGCCCTTATTTTGATGACTGCCTGATCCAAGTGGCATCCCAAGAGGATCTCCAGAGGGCATTACAGGTTATTACGGGATGTTTCCTGAAGGTAGGTCTAATTCTGAATGTGCAAATAAATCTCACCTGTGCCCTGCCACATGGGTTATTTTCCTGTGAGCAGTGTTCGAGACTGTTTTAACAGAAAGTCTTTCCATCTCAGGACAAGATCTTTACCTTAGCCTCTTGCTTCCAACAAATTTGCAGCTTGGAAGCCTTTTCAGCCAGAGACTTACTTACGCTGCTGGGACATGTCATCCTGCAGCTTGAACATTCCCCTGGCAATGCTACAAATGGAAAAGTTGCAGTAGTTCCCAAGGAATTGCTGGACCCAGCACCAACGAGATTTAGACACATCTACCCCCTTCTGGCCTGCTTAAAAAGGGAGATTTTACAGTGGGAACAAAGCATGTAAAAAAACTTAGATGCACCTTTCAACAGTCAGGAGGCTTACCAAATCATGATTGTAGACTGTTCAGATCTAACATGGTGTTGCTCTCTTAGGAAATATAAGAGTGTAAGGAACGTGGGACAGGGGCATCGCAAGGCAACACAAGTATAAAAAAGAATGAAGGTTTTTAATTCTGGGCATCTTGGCTTTCAAAGACATCCTGACAACATGGCCTTTAATTTCTCACTGACAACTCCACAGTCTTGGGGTACATAAGCTGGGAAGGACTTGCTTCCGCCTTGCGTGTAGGCTAGTCTTGGACCTGTGGGACTTAGATCAGGAGCTGTAGCTGATTCCTACAGCTTCTTATGTACCTGGACAACAGAACTTCCTAGGTAATGAAATTTGCAGAGGCCTCCTAGACCAAAACAAATGGATGTTGAAAAGAGTGGTTTCTCAACCTGGTACACCCAAAGGGTGTACCAGAAGTGGACTGGTGTGCATCCACCTAGAAGAAACAACTGAGAAAGTTGTGCACCAGAAGCTCCATGGAGAGTGGCATGGAAGACTGACACATTCTTCTGGAAAAGATTCTTACTTTATGCTATTCCGTCCACTGCCCTTTATCCCCAGAGTACTGAAAAAGCTCAGAGAAGATAAGCCGAAGATGATTATGACCGCACCTTACTGCCTCAGAGAGCACTATATTTCCCAACTGTAAGCTTTCACCAGCGAGAAAATCAAGCCCCTGCCACTGTGTGTAGATCTGCTCTCAGAACAAATGGTCAGTCATCCATCCAGATATCCAGACACTGAACCTCATAGGATTTATGATTTTTCCTTAATTTCTGCCTGGCATCTATTGACAGAAGATGTGATCTCTGTTACTTAAGAAGTATTGTCACAAAGACTAGGTTCAAGACCATTGAGAGCACCACATCAGTACAGGGTTTCATTACCCAGCATGTATTCAGGGCCACCAAACTAGATGAATGCAGTAAAGATTGCTGGGCCTTCATATTATCTGGTTCAAGACCATTGAGAATACCAGGTCAGTGCAGGGTTTTTTAGTCTGTCGTGTTTAGGCCCACCAGACTAGAGGAGGGCATTAAAGGTGGCCAGGTTGAGATTTATATGTATGTGTGTGTGTGTGTATGTGTGTATATATATATATATATATATATATATATATATATATATATATATATATATATATATATATATATATATATATATAAAATATGGGTGGTCTTCTCTTCGAAATTTCACTTCTTCAAACAAGAAAAGATAGAGACTCGGTTTAGCGAAAGTGCAAAAATGCACTTTTGTGAAACTCAGTTCACCAAACCACAGTACAGTGGGGACAAGGAACTATCCCTTTTCCTCACTGTAGTACGATCTTGGAGTTGGTATATATAAGTAGCGGGGGTGTGGGGTGCAGGATTTTCTTCTTCTTCCCCAACATAGACCCCTGGCTATCCCTCCTATTTTGGATATTGTGGATGATGCTTTTTCGGAGGCTAACTTAACTCCTGACTCTTTTCCTCCAGCTCCTTGTTAAGCCAGACAGATATTATAGGGTTCCTGATTCCCACCAGTTTTTATACAAGAATCCTACTGCTGATCCTGAAACGATTTCTCAGGGTCCTAAGGGGGTTAAGGCCGCTACTGCTAAAAACCCCATTCCCACTGAGAAGGATTCCAGATCTTTAGAAAGATGGGGCAAAAAAGTGTACACTTCTGCTACTTTATCTGTTAGGGCTTTAAACTGTCAATTTCATATGCTGAAATACCAGCAATTTCTTCTGTCTGTTCTGAAACAAAAGCTAACTTCCATTTCCGCCTGTGCAGATAAGGAATTACATGACTTAATGCATGCCACTGAACAAGTTGGGAAGCATGGTTTACACTGTGGATTTGATGCCTTGGAGGCTTCTTGTAGGGCTGCTGCCTCTGGCACAGTTATTAGAAGGCATGCTTGGTTAAAGGAACAAAACTTGCCAGATCAAGTAAAAGCTAAGTTATTGGATGCTCCTGTTCAGCATAATGTTTTGTTTGGACCTAAGGCTGAAGAGGTGATAAAGAAGATGGAGGACAAGGCAAAATCCATGCAAACGGTTAAAGATTTCTTACAAGTACAGCCACCCAGATTTAGTAGGAATTGGCCTACAAAAAATTGGTCCTTTCCAAATTCAGACAGGCCTCAGAGGGGTAGATACAGACGCTCCCGAGTTAGGCCTCAAACGCAAGCCTCTTATAGACCAAGACAGTGGACTGCTTCCACCCCTAGGGGAGGAGAGGACAGGTCGCAAGCTCATAGAAAACAGGCTCAATGACTCCCTCTGTTGGGCTGCAGCAACTTCTTGCCTGGAAGCCCCTCTCGGAGGAAAACTTTCTCTTTTTCACCTAAATTGGACTCATATAACCCAAGACAAGTGGGTTCTGGATGTGGTTTCAAGAGGTTACAAATTCCATTTTCATACCCTACCAAGACCAAGCGGATGGCCGGATCTTCCAAAACATCAATGGTTAGAGGCCTTAAACCAGGTGGAAGCTCTCTTGGCTATGAAAGCCATAGAACTGGTTCCACTTTCAGAGATGGGACAAGGTTTTTTCTCAAGGCTCTTTCTAGTCCCCAGAAAGCAAAATTCATGGAGACCCATTCTGGATCTGTCAGTCTTGAACACTTTTCTCGAGATACTAAAATTCAAGATGCTTACTCTACAGCAGCTACTTCCAATGCTGACCAAAATGCATGGATGGTAACTTTGGATTTAAAGGAGGCATATTTACACATTCCCATCAGGCAGGAATGCAGAAAATACCTCAGGTTCAAGGCCAGATCGAGGCACTTTCAATTCTCTGCGCTGCCCTTTGGATTGTCTACTGCGCCCAGGGTCTTCACCAAATGCCTGGCTCCAGTAGTAGCTTATTGCAGACTCAAGGGAATTCAAATTTACCCTTATCTGGACGACTGTCTTATTCAGGCAGACAGCAGGGATGTCTTACTCCAGCATCTAGAATTTGTTCAGAATCTTCTCAAGTTCCTGGGATTCACTGTAAACATAAAAAAGTCAAATTTGACACCCTCACAACAGATAATTTTTCTGGGTGCTCTTCTAAACACAACAACCCAGATGGCATTTCTGACATACGAAAAACAACTACAGCTGGCTTCAACTTTCAAAACCTTGGCAACATTAACTCAGCTATCTGCAAGGAAATTCCTGCAGGCTTTGGGTTACATGGCCTCCTGCATCCTTCTCGTACCATATGCAAGACTACATATGAGGAAAATACAGTGGTACCTAAAAAGTGTATGGTCTCAGCATTGCCACAGTTTAGACATACAGATCACCGTCCTGCCTTGTCTTCAAAAGGAATTCCTTTGGTGGTCCAAGGCATGTACTCTAAACAAAGGAAAATACTTCAGTCTGCCTCCAGCCACTCGGATACTAACCACGGACGCTTCAGATTATGCATGGGGAGCCCATTTTCAGGGCAACTGTCTGCAGGGCCTTTGGACAAAGGATCAGAAGCACCTGCATATCAATTTAAAGGAAATGTTAGCCATTCAGAACGCTCTATTGGCTTTCAGGAATCTTCTACAACCAGGACAGCTACTGATACGGACAGACAACACCACAGTTATGTGGTACATAAACAAGGGGGATCTCATTCCTATCCCCTTTGCAGACTAGCCATGAATCTATGGAACACAGCTCTAGCTTGCAAACTGGACCTTCAAGCTCAGTTTCTACCAGGGAAGCAAAACTTCCTGGCAGACAGTCTGAGCAGAAACCTGTCGGACCCACACGAATGGATGCTGGACACGGAAATATTCAAGATGATTACAGCAGTCTGGGGATGTCCTCAGACTCCGAACCTTCTGTCCCAACACCAGGGTCAGGTTCTGCACTCCCATGTCAAAACTCTCAGCCTGGCGGCCTGGTTAATCCAGGGTCCATGATTCATTCTCTCCTACCCAAGCAGGTTATGGATGTCATTTTAGAAGCCAGACATCCTAGCACTAGGAAATCTTATGCAGGAAAATGGAAAAGATTTTGCTCCTGGATGCAGGCTCAGGATTCAGATCCTCTTATTCCTAACATTCCTCTGATTTTACTTTACCTGACAGACCTCTTACATAAGGGTCTCTCTTTCTATTCCATAAAGATACATGCCTCTGCTATTTCTGCTCATTATAATACAGACCCTCCAATCTTTTCCCACTAGCTAATGAGACAGTTTCTCAGAGGAGTTAAGAACTTAAGGCCCCCTAGATCTCCACCCATTCCTGCTTGGGATCTCAACTATGTTTTAGAAAAACTCACCTTACCTCCTTTTGAGCCTGCTGCCACATCTGACATCAAGTTTTTATCTTGGAAGACAGCCATCCTGTTAGCTCTGACCTCTGCCAGGAGAGTTTCGGAGTTGCAAGCTCTCATGGCTGTGGAACCTTATATTATTTTTCATCAAGACAGGGTGTCTTTAAGGACTAATCCTACTTTCATGCCTAAGGTGGTTTCCAAAGTGACTTTAAATCAAACTATTCACTTGCCAACTTTTTTCCCCAGTCCCCAAAATAAGGGGGAAAAGGATCTTGCATTCCTTGGATGTACACAGACAACTACGTTTTTACCTGGACAGAACCAAGGACATCAGGAAATCAGAGCAATTGTTTGTTTCTTATGCTTCAAGTTCCCAAGGTAAAGCCATTTCAAAACAGACCATTTCTAAATGGATTGCTCATGGAATCAGATTTTGCTATTCACACCATGGAAAGCAAATCCCAGGGAGTATAAGGACTCACTCTACCAGAGCTGCTGCCACTTCAGCTGCCTTCCTCAGGGGAGTTCCTACCAAAGACATTTTGGAAGCTGCAACTTGGAGTTCAGTGCATACTTTTTCCAAGCACTACAGTCTACCTCTCTACTCTAAGTCTAGGGCAGGCTTTGCTTCTGCAGTCTTGCAGGGCCTTTTAGCCGCCCCCTCTACTTTATGACCACCTTCCTTTTATTCTGCTTTGGGATTCAACCCTACAGTCATGACTGCAACAGTGAAACACGATGAACATAGTACAGTTGTGTACACTTACCATAAATGTAGATGTTCGAG
Organism: Protopterus annectens; assembly: GCF_019279795.1. Classification (NCBI taxonomy): domain Eukaryota; kingdom Metazoa; phylum Chordata; order Ceratodontiformes; family Protopteridae; genus Protopterus; species Protopterus annectens. The sequence goes on from NC_056727.1 coordinate 539,514,384, forward strand.
TGTCTTCACTGTTGCAGTCTGCTACCCTCCCTCCTGTCCCCTCTTATTTTTTCTTTTGTGTGGTTCCCTTCTTCACCCTTCTTCTGAGGTGTATTTGTAAGGGGTATGGGATCTTACTCATTTTGGAACACCTGACATCTGGGGCAAGAAAAACTGGAGAACATGGCGTCGGCTGTCAGCTTTGTACTCCTGGCGCTCTGACGTCAGGGAGCATGGCTGAGCAGCTGACGCCAGACCCAGACTTTGGGATTCTGGCCGACCGAGGACTGCCTGCCGGCAGGGGAGAACCCTACAGTCATGACTGCAACAGTGAAGACACTCGAACATCTACATTTATGGTAAGTGTACACAACTGTACTTTCTTCTGCTTGTATTATTCTCTATCAAACAAGATGAAATTATTGGATAATACCAATTCTAACAAATCCACAAGCAGGCCTCTTTTTACGTGGTGTAAATCACTGTACTTAGCCAGACTGTTGTTAAAGCTATCAATTCCAATACGGTGGTGGATCACTGAAAATAAGTTGACTACATCTACAGTCACAAACCAAAAGTCATCACAATTTAAATTCCTGATATCACGGCAATGCCAAGAGTCCATTAAAATGTGCGGAACATTGTTCAGCACATTCTTACAAGTGATGTCTATATATGACACTAGTGGTTCCGTCTTGGAGCCCTTAACAGCTATAGTGGGCCTAAATGGTGGAAAATTTACATTTTTATGAATTTTGGGGATACCAAAAATCGAGGGGAATAATGGGGTTCTCCACTGTAAGATATTTAAACTCCTCATTAGAAATTATTCCATCACACATAAATTCATATAACTTATAACTGCCAATCAATTTTGGCATAGGCCCTATGTACATCAAACCTAGAAACCCTCTCATAGGTTTCCGCATTATTTAATAGTACTTGCATTTTACAGGCATAGTTAGTCATGATGACTACCCCACCATCTGATTTCATGACTCTGTACTGGTTGGTGTGTGTGAGCTGTCTCAAACAAAATTTTTCAGCACTGGATAAATTGTCGTTAGACATTTTTTCATATTGCAGACATCTCCTAATTTGGGCTTCACACAACCGTTCAAATGCCATTACTGTTGGATTGTGCGGTGGAATGAACACACTAGCTCTCTTAAAACTCAAGTAGTTACAATCATTGCCAGGCTTTGGATTGTTTACAAAAAATAACCTTAAATTGAGAATCCTAGAATACAGCTTAAGACTTATTAATAGTCTCCCAACCTCATATCTGTGGGTGGGGACAAAAGAAAAAACTTTTTTTCAACAAGCTGACATAATATTCAGTAGTCTTTAAATTGAAAAATTATGACTTGTAAAATCTTTGTCACCCTCCTGTTTACAACATATTGCGTTGTCCAAACTACTGTCATCACAATGTTGTTCAGATTCAACAGCAGAATTGTTCAAAATAGGGATGCCAGGATCAATACTGTCATCCAACAACTCATATACACTGCCACGGTCTAATTGTTGAAGTTCGATTGGTAATTGTGCCGACCTTGGAATGAACCCCCCCCCCATTTCCCCCTCTGTTGATGTGTGTGCCCTCTCATTGGTGTCATGTTTATACGATTCTGACACTGGGCACGGTTCCGTAAATGGTCTGAGCGCCTCAGTGGGGGTGGGTTGTCTAAAAAATGTTCATTGTTCTCAGAAGTGTCAGTCTGTACCACATTAAGCTCCTCTTCAGGAACTCTGTTTGCCTTGTTATAAAGAATGTGTCTGGGTGCTTCATCAGCCCTCCTTTTAGATGGGTAAGCTCTCTTTTCTCTGTAGTCAGCAGTATCTTTCATAATCTTTCTTTGATTTCAGTCCAGACCAACCTTAACAAACTTGTCAGTGTCTGCCAAAATTTTGTCGAAACGCGCTTTGTTTATATCAAATAAGTCATTCAGTATACTGTTTTTTAAAGCTAGCAGTTCAACTGTCAGTTTATTAGTTTAACAGTATTGTCACGAATAATGATCCGTATCATGTCCATACCTGTTCTATCAAAAAGAGTTGTAAGGTCCTGAAATGCCTCAGTGTCTTCCAATATTCCCATTGGCAGCTTAAAAAGTCTAAGCCCCTTCGGTACTTGATTAAGTTCTATTAACTTGGCAAGAGAAAGCGGAAAGGATCGTCACCAAACTTAGGGAGCCTATCACAAGAAAAATAACCAGAGATTCTATAGAAGTATAGAGATATTTCAGAAATGTTATGAATGTGGAAATCAGGAAAGGGCACTAATGGAAATATTTATGGAAGACTTTTATGCCAAGATTAGAGGCAGATGAGGCTCAACAACTAATAACTAGGATAGGAGGAGATAATGTAAAACATGTATAATCAATCTGTAGGCAAGTCTCTAGGAATGGATGGTATTCCTGTGGAAGTTGAAAGAAGAAAGTGATAAAGGTCTTGGAATAATTTAATAGTATTTTTAGAGGGGAAGCACCAACATCTTGGAAGAAAGCTGTGGTTGCTGTATTACCCACAGAGGGTAAAGACCTGACAGAGTCAGCCTCATACAACCTCCATTTCAATTTTAAACCATGATTATAAAGTATTTTCCAGTACTAGCTTAAAAAATGGCAAGGATGTTGCCAAAACTGATAAATATGGATTAATGTGGTTTTGTGGAGGGGAGACAAACATTTTGACATAAACAGAACAGTGATGATCCAGAAGGAAACAGAATGTAAGAAAACACTGCTCTTGCTGGTGGGTCTTGATGCAGAGAAAACCTTCAACAATGTAAGTTGGGATTTTATGAGTAAAGCAGTAGAAAAAGTTGCATTCCTTGATCCAGTAATAAGGTTTAATATATCAAGGATTGGAGGCAAGAATTAAAGTGGGAGGATTCCTCTCTTTTAAGTCATTTTTGAACAGAGAAACCAGGCAGGGGTGCCCTCCTTTCCTTTTGATATTTGCTTTGTATTTAGAGCCACTGGCTTAGAAAATAACGGGCTCAGAAATTCAAGGATATAATTGGTATGGTAATTAAGAAAAGTTGGCCTTATTTGCAGATGATATTCTTTTGTATTTGATGAATCCAGAAAATGACATCACTGTGTTCTGGAACATTTTGAGACAGTTCATATCTTTTCAGCATATAAAATTAAAGAAGATAAAAAAAATGTTATATCTGTAAATTCTGTACCATCTCACAGCTCATGTTGGCCCATTAATGTCTGTATTTTTGGGAACATGAGATTAAAAATGGTTCAGTATGGATTAAAAATGGTTCAGTTATGGCAGCTAAAAATATGTGAGAGCATATTAAGTAAAAGCTAATACAGTAACTGGAAGCACTTGTATATGGTTTTATATAGCAAGGTATGAGAGCTGGAAATGTTTTTTGTACCTTTAGTTTTATATACAGGTCAAGCATATTTTTATCAACCAGAGGAAAAGTTTATACAATAATTAATAAAGAGTTGAAAGAATTTATAAAACCAAAATAAAAATTTCAACAAAACGCAAATTAAAGGTCATGCTGCTAAATGGTAGGAGTCTAAACATGAAACTGCACTAATTGCAAGCATTCTTAACCCTGGAAAATGCTGACACTTGTGCAGTCACAGAAACCTGGTTCAAAGCTGCGGAGAGCACTCCAGCCTTACCTGGTTACTCATCCTGTCATACATTCAGACCCCAAACTGTGGGCAGCAAAGCCAAAGGAGGTAGAGTTTCAATACATATTAAAGACACACACACCTCCAGGCTGGTCAAACAGTATAACGCACAGGAGACACTCCAGGTGCAGTTAACCATTGACAAAACCCCTATTCAAATCATAGCTAGCTACTGGGCCCCATATTTCGTTCCTGAAGCAGTTTACAGTGATGAAATATGAACGGAAAAATGGAGTTATGCTTGGAGCTTTCTGGAAAAGATGTAGCCATAATGACTGAGATGGCTTATGCTACAGGGATAGCAGCATATCATTATATAGAGAAATATGAAGACATTACAAGAGGCGAATGAGAATAGTTGCAGAAAAGGTTACTGGAAGACCGAGAAAAATGTGAGATGCATGCAGACGGAAGAGGAGTAAAAATGAGAAGTGTGAGAGAGATGCAAAGAGGAGAGGGAAGTAGGATGAATAAGAAGCAGTAAATAAATGGATCACAAGATGAATATGGAAGATGAGGTATGGATAAAAGGGTGTGACAGAGTGGCAGGGTTCGTGTAATTTGACATGTGTGAGTGCCAGCTGCACTTCGTTTGGTGAAGAGGTGTTCCTTGAGCTGTTTTCTGAAGTCTTGAATAGTTTTGGATGTCTCTAGGAGAGGAAACAGAGTCCCATCCTTTAGGTGCTAGGATGGAGAATGCACAGTCATTGCCATGAAGTTTAGTTTTTGGAGTTTGTAGGATTTGGTTGAGGTTTAGAGATACCCCTGATTATATGTGGAGGTTTTTGTGAAAAGTTTGAGTGGAAGGGGACAATATCTCAGGAGAAAAGAGCTTTGTGAGTCAGTAATCGTAGTAGGAGGTTGGCTGTCAAATGAACTGGGAGTACTTAGTCACGAACCTTCAGATTTTATTGGAGATGGTTTGCTAGGTGGTGGTATTTTAGTTTGAGACAGCTATTATGGGTAGTCATATTTGAGCTAAGAGTATTCCTTTGCCCATGGCAGCTTTGGCTGGCTTGGACAGAAGAGGTGATAGTTTGCCCAGAACAGTAGTGTGATGATATTTTTGCATGTGTTCTGAATTTGTGGTTGAATATTAAGAGATTGAACTAGCCCAAATGCCAAGGTATTTGAAGGATGTGGTAGTTTCTATGGGGTATTGTTAACATATTTAATATAAAAGAAGCTGGGGTGCTTTAGCTGTTTTTCTGGTAGGTTCCAAATATCACTGCTTTTGTTCTTGAGGAAATAGGTGTATGTTTCTGTTCCATTAGCCATTGGTTGAGGGTTTGGAGGTCATCTTTGCAAATGAGTTTGCATATTAAGAGTGGGATTTGTTTGACCTGTAGATGATCCTGTCATCTGCATAAAGAATTAGAGGTGTCCGAGTGTGATCAGATGAGAGTTTGTTGATAAATATGGAAAACAGCAGTGGGGATAAAGTGGAACTCTGGGAGGCTCCCCTTAGCTGATGCATTTGATTGGTGTATTTATTGTTTGGGCCCTAATCACTTCAAAGTGGATTGTGAAATATGCAAATATTTAAATCCTAGGGAGGTCATTGGTCTGAAAAACGAACTTGTACTGAAGGGTCTTCTTCCTTCGACCTTTTCAGACAGATTACCTTGGGCTTAGCCCTCAAGACCCAACAATGCAGAGTACAGAAAGAGGCCATCAGATCTGTCTGGGTCTTCTACCCTTTCCTTGGATCCAGTGTTGGAGCTGGCTAGGAAGAAGTCAAAGAAGTCTAATCCGAGGCCAATGTCTTCTGATCAGCCGTCATCAGATATTCAGTCTACTTCCTTAGATCGAGTTGTGTTGGATCCGAAGCCTTTTACCTTGAGTGGGATATGCATGCTCCTTGGATGCACTACCCTATAAAATTCCCCCCACCTTTTTTGGAGAGATGCATTCATTCTAGGTCCCCCACTGTAGCCTCATTCTTTGTTCTTCCAGAAGCCTGACAGAAGCTTACATGGATAGAATGATGAGTAAGTTTCTCTCGGCACAGATTCAGATGTGCTGTCTTCTGGCTCTTACCCATTTGGGTCAGGAAGCTCTTACCAGTATGACACCACCTGTCTCAGCTCCTTCATAGGTTTATAGATTAGTACTAGGCTAAGTGCCCTCGTGGGCCATTTTAAGCTTAGCCAATTACCCAATGTGAGAAACTCTACACCTTGTGTCTGTAAGGTAAACACCTTAACCATTATACCAACCTCTCACCCTGTGATCCCGACCCATGGTTTCAGAGCCCTTGGATCTGAGTTTTCTGGGACCATCTGTGTCGGATACGAAGATCATCGTATCTTCAGCTCGGATGTGTTCTTTGAGTGCATTGTCTTGTAGAGTGTTGGAGCTGGACAATTCTCAGAGCCAAAGTGTCCCTTCTGTATTTGATGCATTCGAGTCTACTCCAATGGTGTCTGAGCCGTCTCTGCCCTTCGAATCCTCTGTATTGGACAGCTTGGTTTTGACCTGTGCCTGGTGTGGACTACCACCTGGTCAAGGGGAGCCGATGGTACGGAAGCATGGCTTCTTGGATCCGTTGGCCTCCTCCTCCCTGGGGGCGCTGTACCTTCAAGGTATGGAGAGTGTTTTCTGCTTTCGCAGGATGAACAGTTCCTCCCTCCTCTGATTTACCCTCTGGATCCCATATATCTCTGTGCCTTGAGCCTTATTAGTCTATTCAGCAGGGACATCCAATCCAAAGTTTCCAGGCTACCTAGCAGGGTATTCTCATTTCTTCCTATACTTCTCCAGTACATCCCACTGAAGAAGTGCCTAGTAAGGGAAAGTGCAAGAGGAGGCACTTAGACTCTCCTCAAGAGTTGGTCACTGAAGAATACCGATTTTGATGAGGAGGAAGGGTCCCCAGATCACCACCTGATGACGTCTCCTTTGGAGGCATCCTGGAAATCCTTAAGCAGAGGAGTGGTTGGTCTACTGATAACCCTTCCCAAGAGGAATGTGTATCCTGGAAGCCTTTGGGTCTGGCCCATCTACACCTAATCCACCTGCTGATAAACTCATTGGTTTGGCCTCTGGAGGAGGGGTTTGTGGAAGGAACCAGACACTGTTGATCTGATCCCCAGAAGATCAGACGGGATTTTGGCACCACCAAAAGGAAGAGAGTTTTGGAGCAAGGGAGTGCCAGTACATGCCATGGTCATAGCTGAACAATTAGTCCATCTTTCAAAGCCATAAGTTTTCTGAAAAATAACCACACCACGATTTTAACAGTCTGTTAAGTTTGCATCAAACTTACCTGTTGTGTGTTGTAGATATTTTATCATGAAGTCCCCACATGAGGGATGTATGTCCACATCTAAGCTACAGTAGCATGCATATAATTTAAAATTTAACCAAGTACAGATTTAACTGATATATTCAACAGAATTTACTGTTGCAGAATCTTTGAACCACCACCACCCTGTATAAAAGTGATAGTTGTGCCAGAAATAATGTCAGCATTTGCAAAAGGGCTATAGACTATGTCATACGTATAACATAATGACAGGGCATGCACACACACACTTAAAGGTACAGGCAAGCAGAGAGAAAAACAATTTTCAAGAAGAAACCAGATGTAGGATTGGCAAATTAGCTTAAAACGTACTGTTTTGCAAACTACCACACTAGATTACATATAAAACATGAATTTGACAGCTCCAGGAATTGCAGGACAGGTGTATACAACAGTACCTTCGCAAAAGGGTAAATAGCTTCTAGAAGTAGATGGCTGCATACGTGATTTGGAAAAAATACAATCATTAACACTGGTGCATTGTTAAGAAATCTTCAGATAAGTGTGAACTTCAAAATGAGGATGAATTACTTGTAAAATCTATATGACAACATCATCATCATCAGGCATCTGATCTGACAAATCAGTGCTTACAGCTAGAGGTACTGTCAGGACATGTGCCAGCCACGCCAAATAATGTCAGATGTATTAGCATAAATTTAACAGGACACTGTAATCCATCTGCCCAGTATGAAGGCTCCAAAGCAAAGTATACAGCACCGAGAAAAAGCATTAATATTGAAACCTGATATGATTCCACTGAAATATGCACCGGTGATATAAATAATTCCCCAATTGTCATAATACATACTGCAAGTAACTTAGCTTGTTTAACTTGTACACCATTCATTTTAGTTGGTGGAACATTCCCTGTCAATACACTTGAGTACTGACAACTGTATATCGTACAAGGAAGGATCAGGTCAGTAGAACACCGTAAGATGCTTCTACAAGTATGCGATCTATTTCCATCCATGTCAGAACAATGCTTGGTTATTGGTACGGGGTCTGTGTGATGAGCATGACATGACTTTAACAGCATTTGATTTTGACTGATTTTGTGAAAGGGGAAGTTAGAGCTAATAACACTTACTTTCTGGACAGCATTCTATAAGGATGCTGGTTCCATCTTTGCCATATAATATGGCGGCAGGTGCCAAGTTGAGGCCCACAGGCTACTTTGGCAATAACACCGTATTTTCCTTATTAGTGAAGCAGCTCCCTAGTCTGTCATTTATCAGTTCCAGTGATGTCAGGTGAAACCTTTGTAAGCATATGTCATGATATACCTGATTTTGGGAAGCCATTGCGTATATTTTTTGATGTTAATTATATCAGTGGATGTTGCAGACTGTACTGTATAAGATAAGGACATCTCATGCAGTGTGGTATAAGGAAAGGAGCCCCAAGTCACATTTCACCACTGTTCAGTATTGCATTTTTAAGTCATTGGGATAAGAAATGATAGTTTAACTATGTATGGGAAGCAACTACATGTGCTTACTGTTGTACAGTATGTTATTATTGTTACTGTGATTATGTATGTGTTGAAACTGTATGAGATTACTGTTTTACTGTATTGTGATTTACTTTTATAATTAACTGTTTTACTGTATTGTGATTACTTTTATAATTAGCCTATAATTATATTATCTACCTTTTGGAGCTTTTCTCTTTGGGTCTCTGCTGAAAATGCCGCCCAGTCAGACTAACTCCGTAACAAATGTCAAATAAATAAAAGTAAATAAATCAGGATATGGATATTCCCACAGCCAAAACTCAGTTGGAAGGTTGGCACTGCAGATCGTGAAGTCTAATGGGCAGGAGAGTACTAAGATAAGCAGATAGCTTTAGGGCAATGCAGATGAAACAGAACTATTTTGAAGAGCAGTGGAATAGACTTTTATTTGGTATGCCATCCACTCTAGGAGGAAGAGACTACCTTACAAAGCGGCAGGACTTCTTAAACTGTTGCACAGATGTGATGAGTTCATATTTTGGGGATTGGTGGAGGCAGTATATGTTACCGTTGCTTATTTTGACATTCCAGATACATGGTTTAGTTTGCAGTCATAATAATACTTGGTTAAGAATAAATGTATCAGGACGTATGATGATGAGGTACGTGCAGAACCGTGTTTGGTTTACATTGCATTCCTTTCTGTGACAGAAAAGTTACATTCATTTAGCCATGAGGAAGTGAAATTTGCACTGGGAAAGTTGGTGTGCGGAATTATGTGCTGAAAACTTTTGCATATGTTTATGATGGGTGTTGGGCATTACCAAGGTGGTTTGTATGGATTTAACTCCATTTAAAATAGCGTATAAAAAGGAAAAAAAAATGAAAACAATGAATGCCACTGCATTCGCTATTTCAGCATTTTGAGATTATGCCATTTCGGTGTTTTCACCTTGAGAGAGCTAGCCATTCTGTCTTGTGGTCTTCATCAACCCCCTGATAAACTGCGTGCGTGCATACACACAACTGGATGGATGTAATTATATAATTTGATCCAGATTTCCAAAAGAAGGTACTGCTAAAAGGTGGCTAACTACAAGATGTTTTATACATTTATATGCAGGAATGGTAATTTATGTTGTGCCTAGGAAGCCCTGTGTACATTAGTTAATAATGCATAATAAGTTAATTTTGCCACAGATATCTATGCCTTCATGTTATTCATTTTTGTGTCTTCCGGATGTTTTGAAACATTTAATGGCTGTTTTTTTATTGTTGCTGTGTAGGTAACCAAAATACTCATGTAGTCATTTGAAGCCTATCTGGTGGCCGGAGTTAAGCAGGTTGCCCTATACTCCAGATGTTTATTGAACTACGTTTGCATAGCATTTTACATGTACTTCACACATTACTGTTCATTTCCTCTACCTTTGCCTTTTTGTTGTTAGAGATGATAGCTTGGGATTCTTGTTAAAGATGTTTAAAATAATTCAGTAACTCCATTTTGAATATCGTTAAATACTTCATAATGCATTGTATTTCTGCATTGAGTCTGATCTTGTCTCATTCCACTTGTAGTTAATTTGTAAGTTGTTACCTGTTTGTGCTTACTAATGGATTTCCCTTTTTTTTTTTTTTTAGGATGTGGAGAGCATATTTAGTCGGATTGTAGATATTCACGAACTTAGTGTAAAGCTGCTTGGTCTTATTGAAGACTCTGTTGAAATGACAGACGAAGGCAGTCCTCATCCACTGGTGGGTAGCTGCTTTGAAGACTTGGCTGAGGTAAGCTGCAGTGATGAAATAGTGCTTTATTGTATGTATATGTTGTGTGTAGGTGTTTATGATTATATTACAGTCCACTGGGGTGCACAAGCATTGAAATACAATGAAAAGATGTTAGTACTTTGATAACATACTTAAAAAAAAATGCATCAAATATCCAATCAATCTAAAAAGAAAATATTTCCTTTCCAACTGGTTAATTCAAACCTTAACAGTGTCTACAGACCAAATTTATATCAATAGTTTATTGTTAGGGAAAGGGTTTTTCATGTGTAGGGTTGAGATTAGTGGCAGGGTTAATGTGGGGATATATTTAGGATGGCCAGGGGCGCAAAGCAAGTCCGTGATAAACATAAGAGTTTTTGTTTGGCTGTGTTAGCCAGCTTTTGTAAACATTTTTAAAACATCCATTTGTAGAGAGTCTGCTGTTCTGTTTTTTTACAATGGGTAAATATAAATTTAAAAAGAAAAAAAACTTCCCTCATTTTGTAGCTAGTTTGTGCTACCTGGAAGTTGAACAACCTTTGGCTATTTGCATTTATTCATGCTTGTTTAAAACAAGAAAACTTTTTTGACACAACTTTGTTAAATTCACAATTTCTCAAACTGCATGTATTCAAAATCACCATCAGCATCATACCACAATCATATACTTATTTAGTTCACAATATTCACCTTTTTTCATAAACTTTTTAAACAATTCATCCTGTAAACATTTTCCATTAAATAAGCCTACATGCTGTTTGCTAATCTTATTTTTGAGCCATTTTCGGCTCTCCCCAAATTCATTCCTTCCCCATTACTCTGGTCCCTATTGTGAAGGTTATGGTCCAGGCACTCCATTTAAGGGAGGGCATCTTCTTCTTTCCCCTAAGACTAGCACATCTTTCAGTGTCTGCCTAACTCTTGATTTTCACTTTGTTTATTGCTTTTTGGCTGCTAACATAAAAAAAGACCTTATAAACTTTAATTATATCCAGGCATTCTAATTCTTCTTCTCTTGTTTAGCATCCACATCTGTTTAGTAGCTTTCACTTATTTATCCAGCATCAGCCCAAGAGCATTTTACAATGCATCTTTAAACTGATGACCTGCAAACCCTCAACCAGTGATTAATAGGCCAGAAACTTGTATTCAGTCCCTCAAAAAAAAAGCAATGGTTTTTGAAACCAACTAAAATCGCCAAAGCACATATTCCTTAATATTAAAGATGTTAACAGTACCACCAGAGGAAACCACCACATCAAACACCTTGGCATTTGGCTAGACCAATCTTAGTTTTAACTTGAAACTGCACATTCAAGATGTGCAACAAGATTAACATACTACTATTTTGGGTGAACAAGCTGTCACTTCTTCTGTCCGTCCAAGCCAGCCAAAGCTGCCATAGGTAAAAGCTCAACTTGAAAATGGACTACCCATTATAGGTGCAGCCTCAAAGAAAAATGTCACAACCTTAGTCTTCAACACAACTGCCTAACTCTTGCCAAAGCTAAATGACAAGTAGTACGTTTGAGAGCCAACCTCCTGTTAGGATCACCACTTCACAAGGCCCTTTCTCCTGAGACATTGTCCCCTCTCACTCAAACTTTTCACCAAAACTCCCATATATAATCTCAGGGGTGTTTCTTTATCTCAGCCCAAGTAAAGTCTATTGCACTGATCATTCATTCTCCACCCTAGCACCTAAACTATTGGACTCCATTCCTCTCAGTTCAAGACATCTAAAAGTACTGTGACTTCAGACAGCAGCTCAAGGAACATCTGTTCACCCAAGCAAAGTGCTCACTCAGGTCATGTTACATGAACCCTGCAGCTCGCTCACATCTTATCCCTATTTCATCCTTCCTTATCATCCCCTTTACTTACTGCCTTTTATTCATTCTCCTTCCCTCTTCTGTTTGCATCTCTCTCACACACACTTCTCCTTTGTAGTCCTCTTCCCTGTGCAATTATCTGTAAATATGTATATATATTTATTTCTGGCATATCCTTGTATATGTAAATATGTTTTCTTCATGTCTTATGTGATCCTTTTTGCCTGTGCTGTGCCTGCAAATGATCCATTGAGATCAGTGCATTGCCCTGGTAAACAAATATAAAATTAAACCCAGTGAATCCTGCACGTTCACAGAAAACATGCTTCCAGTTTCCCGTCTTTCCCCACACACCTCCAAAAGTTACTCTGAACCTGAGGGAAGATCCTTTACAATCTGCTTGGGGTATAAAATATTTATGCAGACATTTTCTTGTAAATATCCAATTTAGTCACATATTTTGTAGCCCTGCACACTTCTCCATTGATGCTTTGTAATTTGTCCACCCAATCTTTTCTCCCAGTCTCGCCTTAGTTGATTTTTATTAACATTTGTAGTTCTCTACACCCTACTAATTCTTTTTTATATATATATATATATATATATATATATATATATATATATATATATATATATACTTGTATCCATTCTTGGTTCCACCAAGTTTATCTCTCTGTTTTTGTCTGTATTCTGACATTACTCCCTGAAGAAGTATATGAGAATATTTGGTGTGTAAGGTGTGAATTCAATATCCGGAACTTTCGTGTATTCCCTTGGGTGCAATAACTGGGTTAGACTAGATACAAATTATATTTCACAACTGCATAGTTTATTTAATTGGAAGCTTTGAGGCTCATCCAATAACTATATTATCCTACACACACACACACACACACACACACACACACACACACACACACACAAAAAAAAACTAAGGTAAAGATGCAGTGTAATGTAAAATTGAGACACTGGCACTTTCCCACTTAACTAACAGAGGAATTTAGGGAATTGGTAATGGATATGGAGAGTGAATAGGGAAGAAATTACTTGAGAAGGGCATCTCTAATGAGAGGGATAAATGAATTTAAAAATGTATTTATAAAAACAGAATGTGGGAAAGATGTTTAAGGAATTATTTAGTGGGATTGAGAAAGGTTAAAATGTTGCAGAAGGAGGTAAATCACAAGAAATGTAACTGCATTGTGCTAAAAGGAAAGTAAGGGAGTATTTGAATAATATGTGTTTAGATAGGTTGCTGCTGAGAAGTTCATTTTGATAACCACAATAGCATTCAAAAACTTTTAGCACAGTGACTTAGGAAGCGGAAAGAGTTGTAACCAAACTCAGGGGACCTACGAGTAGTTAAAATAAGAGGTCATATAGAGGTACTAGAGATGTTTTTGAAATTTTGTGAGAATTTGTAAAAAACAGAAGAATTTGGGAAATCAAGAAAAGGGAATATTCATAGAAGATTTAATTAAGCCATTGACAGGAAAATAAGGCTCAACAGTTAATAGCTAAGATATGTAATGTATGTATGTAATCACTCAGCAGGGAAGTCTCCAGGAACAGATGGCATTCTTGTAGAAATTTGTAGGTTGGGAGAAGAAAGTGGTAAAGATCGGGAAGGTTTTGTTTAACAGTATTTTAAAACAGTGGTACCAGCATCTTGGAAGAAAGCTTTAGTGGCTATTACCCAAAGAGGATAAAGACCCTTCAGGTCTGGCTCCATATAGACTAATTTCATTTTTAAACTGTGATTTAAAATAAAACATTTGTCTGCAGTAGCTAAGAGATTGGCAAAGGTGTTACCAGTGTTTATGGATATAGGTAAACTCAGTGAACCCTGCACGTTCACAGAAAGCATGCTTCCAGTTTGTGGGTGGGAGGCAAATATTTTTGACATTAATTGAATGAAGATGATCCAGAGGGAAGAACAGTGTAAGAAAACATTGCAATTTTTGGTGAGTTTTAATTCAGACGAAGCATTTGTTAGCTGGGATTTTGAATAGGGCAATAGTAGCATTTGTGTTCCTCGATAGTAATAAGGTTAATAAGGAGGATATATAAAGATATAAAAGGTTAGAGGCAAAAGTTAAGGTGAATGAGCACCTGCCTAACCACCTGTATTTGAACAGAGGAACCAGGCTGGGATGCTGTCTTTTCCCTGTTTTTTATATGAGTATATTTAGAGCTTTTAGAAAAGAATATAATACAAGTACAAGGACATAACTGTTATGGTGCTGTGATTGAGTTAGCTTTGTCTACAGATAATATTGTTTTGTATTTGATTAATCCAGAAAAGGACATTTCAGTGTTATAGAAAATTTTGAGCAGTTTAATGTATTTTCAAGTGAAGATAAAACAAAGACTGTAGTGATAAACAAAGTAGCCACATGCGAATTGGTTTAACAATACTCCTGCGTACAAGGATGCGATAAGAATCGAGAAACTGGAAAATCTTGATTTATGGATAGTGAGATACAAGCAGTGGGGGAATGTTGTTAGTCTCCTTTATTTTATGTACAGGTCAGGCATACTTTAACTGGAGAAGTTTTGGATGGTAGAGTTGATGGAATTTATTTTGGAAGAGAAGAGGGAAGAGTTGTGGATAATCTGATCCTTCCCGTTGAACAAGGTGGTTTAGGGTTACCTGATTTGAAGAAGTACTTGAAAAATGTATATTTTAGACTTGTAAATAACTCAAGCAGAAGATTATAAATCCAAGTGGAAAAGGAGAATGGAATGGGGAGGGGGAGTTGAGTAAAATAAGGCTAGAATTTTGGAAACTGCTCCTTAAGGAAAATAAGCATGCAGATTATTATATTCATAAAGTCGAAGGAAGTATTATAAGGACTTAGTGGAAGAGTAGAGAAAAATAATTTTGCCAGTAGGGAAAGTCTGCAAGTAGGGGTATAAAAAATAGGCAAGGGGAGGGGGCTTGAATTTACTGGAGGAAATTATCAGTGGAAGGAGCAAATTGCTTGGAAGGCAAAGTTTTTTTTTTTTAAGTTGAAGTTACTTGAGCTCTGTTGATTTGTCTGGAAAAAAAGAAGCTATGTACTTACCATAACATTCCATCTGTGTTGGCAATCTTCATTTATCCTTGATGTATAGGACTCTGTTCCGATGCTTGGAACTGGCTCGGCCGTTAGGACAGCTCGCAAGAGCCAAAACCTGTCGAGCCAAGTCCCTACTCAGAATGCCCCTCTCTAGATTACCTCAGATCAGGTTTACAGCTATAAAGGAAAACAGTAAAAATAGTCTTATAACAATTGAAGAGGCTATGATCAAGGTCATATATGAAATGTCAGATAACCAGGACTAGAGTCTGTTCCTCTGAGGAGTCTGAAGGAGGGGGAAGGAAGGTTGGGGTGTCAAGGATAAATGAAGATAGACAGCATGATGAACGTTATGGTAAGTACATAACTTATTTATCTGATGTTGTCAGTCTTCATTTATTCTTGATGTATGGGACAATAGACCCAGCTACCTTGTATCTTGGGAGGACTTATGGAAGGATATTCTTGAGCACCATAGAGCCAAAAGACACACACTGCCTCTGGAGACCAGATCCAGTTTGTAATGAGTAGTAAAGGTATATGGAGTAGCCCAGGTTGCTGCTGCACATATTTCATCTATGGAAGCCTTTGAGTGAAAAACGGCAGACATGGCTATTGCCCTTGTAGAATGTGCTCTCACTGGGTCTGGTAATTGGAGGGTTTTCTTATTGTCGATGAAACTTGCACATTCCCTTAACCACTTAGAGAGACTTTCAAAACTGTTTTACCCATGGATGGACCAGAGAAGGATACAAATAACTGGTCCGACTTCTTACATTTCTTAGTTCTGCTGAGATAAAATTGCAATTGTCTATGAACAGTTGATTTTAACCTCAAGGTTCCTTTGATAAAAGCTTTACGTAACCCATGTGTGATTAACAAATGCTCTTCAAAGCCATCATAGAAGTTGAAAGTAGAAGCTAGTTGAACTTTGCTGTTAGAAGAAGAAGCTCCTTGTTGAAAAAGTGTAGCTAAGAATTCCAAAACATTTTCCAGCTGGTGCTGAAATGGGATCAGTTTTATTATGTGCCCAAATAGAAAATCTTTTCCACTTACTGTGGTAAAGCTTCCTAGTGGAAGGCTTATGGGAAGCCAACGAAATTTTTCGAACTGGAGAGGATAGATTATTTAACCTGGCTATCAAAGGAATTGGAGGAACCAACCTGTAAGCTTGAGGTTTTTCAGATTGGGGTGAACTAGACCCTGTGGATGGAGCAGGAGGTCTGCATCTGGGTCTAGAATTTATGAACTGTAAATTAGGTGAGGCCAAAGAAAGGGGAACCAAACTTGCCGAGGCCAGAATGGAGCAATGAGAATCACATTGCTCTTTAACCTGATGGCTTTATTCAAAAAAATAGGTATTAGTGAAACTGGGGGGAAAAACATAAAACAGATCCTAGGGCCAATTGTGAAGGAGATTGTGTCTCGGGGACCCACCCTGAGTGGGTATTAGGGCAAAGTAGCTGCTGCACTTTTTGTTGAGGGGAGATGCAAATAGGTCAGAGCAAGGCTTGTCCCACTCTGGGATTGAGAGACCACTCTTGAGGCAGGAGAATGCATCTGCTCAGCTTGTCCACTATCATGTTCGAGCTCCCTGGATGTGCATTGCAGTCAGAAAGCAGTTGGAAGAGATTGCCCACTGCCATACTCTGAAACCTTTTCGACACAGGGGGTAGGACTTGGTTCCACCCTGTCTGTTGATACACCAGACTAATGACCTGCCTGATTGAATCGCAATCATTCCTAGAGGGAGGGCAGTTTGGAAGGCTTGCAACTCCAAGAGGACTACACTCAGTTCCAGAGCATGGATAAGCAAATTGGCCTCCACTTGGGGACAAAGTGCCTTGGACTGTTCTGCCCAGATAATGCCCCCTCACCCCATCTGAGAAATGTCCATGGTCACTATGGCCTTGGGTTGGGCTGAAACAAAGGGTCGGTCTAAAAGAATTTCCTCTGATTCCATCCACCAAGATAAGTCCTCCTTGCAGTGGATGGTGATTTGGATGAGATGTGTCAAGGGATGAGTGAGGATGGATCATTGAGAGGCTATAAGTCACTGCAGAACTCTCATGTGAAATTTTGCTAGTAGGACCAGCGGGATGACTGCTGTCATGGATCCTACAGCTTGTAGAACTAATAGGGCAGGTACATTGTCATGAGAGAAAATAACTTCCACCTGCGACCTTATCTTCTGCAATCTGTGCAGAGGAAGGGATGCTATGCACAAGGTTGTATCCAGGCAGGCTCCTGTGAACTTCAGTTGTTGAGTCAAACTTAGTTGGGATTTTGTATGATTTACCATGATACCTAGATGAGCACAAGTACGTAGAATAAAATCTCTTGTCTGTTCTAGTAGATGCCAGTTGGGAGCAGTGATGAGCCAGTTGTCTAAATATGGAAACACTCAGAATCCGTACAGTCTCAAGTGAGCTGCTACTGCTGCCATACACTTCGTGAGCACCTGGGGAACTGTGGTGAGACCGAAGGGCAGAGCTCTGAACTGATGGTCACTGGCTCCCAGTCAGAAGTGGAGGAACCTTCTGGAGCAGTTATTTATTTTTATGTGGTAATATATAAAGCACATCCAATTGTCCTCCCCTAAGAAGGGGAGAATAGACTGAACCATGACCATCTGGAATTTTGTCTATTGAACAAACTTATTTAAAAGGCTGAGATACAAAATTGGTTTCCAGTCCCGTTTTTTTTTTGGCACCAAAAAAAATCTTGAGTAAAATCCGGATCCTGTCTGTCTGGTGTGACTTCTTGGATAACTTTTTTTTTTTTTTGCAGCAACCTTTGAATTTCCAGAGCTGCCTTATCCCTCTGGCTGGGTGGAACATCAGGGATGATTCTTCCTGTTCTAGGAGCGAGTATGAAGGGAATGTAGTATCCTCTGGCAATGATCCTTAGTACCCAAGTATCTGTGGTTATTTGCTGCCAGGCTAGTGAGTGCAAGGATAGTCTTCCCCCAACTGCCTCCAGAGATCAGCATTCAGCCTCCCTTCAGGAGTTGTGGTAGGGTTTCCCTGAGAAAGAATCACTGGAACCCTGATTTTATGGGCCATTTCTGCCATGAGGTCAGCATCTTCCATTAGAGCTTCCCCGGGGAGGGCGATTGCTACTTGTGTCCTGGAAAGGCCCTTGGGTTTTCTTGAACCACATTCTTCCACTTTTCTGGTTCCTGGAGTAGGAACATTGGGGAGCAGAGAAACATGCCCATTGCAGACAGAGTCTTTCAATCTTTTTCACACCTGGCCACTGTATCTTTGACTATGGGGCCAAAAGGGGACAATCCGTTGAATGGAGCATTCATGAGTGTAGACTTAAATCTCTCCACAAATTCACACAAGCGAATCCAGGCATGCCTACTTATGGCTACATCGGAACCCACTGCCGTAGTCGTCCCTTCGGCTGCATGTGCAATGAGCCTCATGGACAATTTAGAAATAGATTCCAGGATAGCAAGCTGGGAGGCTACTTTATCCTGTACCTCCTTAGACACAGCTCCTGCAAGGCTATCTGACAGCTCCTTGATCAGATTCCTCTGGAGTCTGATAAAGTGTGCCATGAAGTTCAGTAACCAAAAAGCAAAAGTCAAAGAAGCATACACCCACTTCCCAAACCTGTCCATTGCCCTGCCATCTCTGTTAGGGGGATGAACAGTGGAACTCTCCTCTGCAGGTTCCTTCTTTGTGAGTGCCGCAACCACCATGGCAGTTGCTGCTAACCCTTGGTAATACTGATAGTCCTCTGATGCTGAAAGGATTTTGTTTGGTCTCCTGGAGGTTGGCTGTACAGGATCAGGGGCGTTCCGTGTCCCCTGTGCGATCAACTCAATGAGATCAGCAGCAGACGGGGTCACCCAAGAGGTAGATAGTAGAGCACCGAGGGCTTGCAGGTACACAGACTCCTCTGAGGAAGGGTCTTTGGGCTTCCAGCCACCCATCTGCTGTAATATTTCAAAGTTTCCAAAGGAGACATCATCTGGGGATAACCAGGGGGAACCCTCCCTGTCATCAAAGTCCAGGTCCTCCATGACCGATTCCACTGGGGAATCTAGGTGTTTCCTCTTACACGTCCTCTTCAGGGGCACCTCCTCAGCGGGAAATTCTGTGGAGAACTCAGAAGAGGTAAGGCCCTGTGCAGGGGTGTCCTGCAGCTTTGATGCTTACTGTCTGGGCATGGAGGTTGGTGGAGTCCTGAAAAATGCTCCAGTTAGGAAGAGACTGGTTCCCCTGAAGAGTGATGAGAACCCAGAACTGAGAAGGACAACTTCGGAACAGTGGTTCCCCCCTCACTATGAGGAGACCACCATCGAGGTCAAAGCCAAGGAGGAATGCATGAACAAGGCAGCAGAACTATGACCCCGGGAGTTTGTTGGTTCCAACGGAACCAAGGAAGTCAGGGCAGACACTGGAGCCGAAGATATAAAAGCTGTTGGCACCAGAACAGCCAGAGCAGGGGAAATCAGAGTTGTGATCTCTAACATCTCAGTGGAGGTTAGAGGAGGAATGTCTGGTGGAGTCCTTGGAGAGAAAGTCCCATCTCCAAAAGGGAGTGAAACCTGGGATGGG
>NC_056727.1:539544040-539549040 GCF_019279795.1 Protopterus annectens
GGCATCAGTAATCTCTCTAACCATTTTGTCAACTAAATGCTGAGGGTAATGTCGTTGTAGAAATAAATGCCGTAAAAATGCAGCATCTTTGACGAAAGTTGAATCATCACTAGTTAGTCGTGAAAGTCTGATAAACTGACTCTTAATGACATTAGTTTTCATGAAGAAAGGATGAGCACTATTGAAATCCAGGAAATTATTACGGTAGGTGTCTTTTCTATGGATGGAGGAGGTTAGGCAGTTATTATATTTATCCAGTGATATGCGAGTGTCAAGAAAGGAAACAGAGTCTCCCATGTCTGAAATCTGGAAGGATAAAAAATCCATACTACTGGATAAAGCACGTAAGAAGTCATCCAAGTGGAGCTGTGACCCCCTCCATACAAAAAACACATCGTCTATGTATCGACGGTACAGTAGCACATTCTGAAACCCAGGTACATGAATGAGTTTACCATTTTCCCAATTACTTAGCACAATGTTAGCATATGCTGGGGACATTTTAGATCCCATAGCCACTCCTTTGATTTGTTGGAAAATGTTGTTGTTAAAAAAGAAGAAATTGTTCTGTAGAACAATGGAAGTCAAACGTAGTATAGTGTCGATATGCTCATCAGGAAAATGTGCTACATTTTTCAAGTATTCAGCGACATTCTCAGTACCTTTGTCGTGGGGTATGTTGGTGTAAAGCGCCACTACGTCTAGAGAAACTAGAATGCAATCCTGGACGTCACAATTGAGTAAAAAAAGTTCGTTAAGAAATGCCCAGGAGTCACGTAGATAAAACTTTGCTTTCTGCATAACCGGGTTAAGCAGCAGGTCCACAAATTCTGATCTGTGGATTTCTAGTGACTGGTTTTTATTCTCCTGCTTTGCACCCTTGTTATTGGTTGGCTTTCCTATTTCTACTAATATGACTGGTTACCTTCTACACATACTTTGCATCGCATTTGTGGTTCTAAGCTTCTCTCTGATTGGTTACTCCAACCGTGTTTACTATATTACCATTGGCTATTGTTCCGTTCTCTTTGGTTGGCTATACTCCTATACCCTCTTGCGCTTGATAGGCTCCTTTGACTTTTAGCCTTTTGAGCTAGTATGTTTGCACTCCACTGGTTGAATTTCTCTTACAACCTTGCTCGTTTCCTTCTACTATCTCCTATTGGCTTCTCTATGTATCTTTTTGATTGGCTGAACTCCCGTTCAATTAGACTTTTTATTGGTGTTCTTTCCCTCTTTCCTATTGGCAGTTTGTATTTCCTCTGTCTGTCTCCTGTTGGCCAAGTTACAGCTCTTTATGATTGGCTGTACTCCCGTTCCCTTTCGCTCCTCATTGGTGTTCGCTTTTGCCTTTACCGATGTGCTTTAGGTGTCCGCTATTGGCGGATTTTGGATTCATTCTTTGACTATCCTCCTTACTACTGGTTAATTTTACGTTGTTTTTGTTTGTTTCTCTCTCACTTTCTCTCGCGCATACCTTTGATGTTCTTCCTTGCTTTTTTACTATATGTGCGACCTACACACATCTCATTGGATACTTTTGTCAGTGTTACTTCCAAGTTTTACATACTTTATTACGGGTAATCTCTTCCCACTTCATGTTTATGCATACTTTGCAATTACAAATATTTCCGTCCACAAATGTATTACGTATTCTGAAGAAGTTCCACATCGTAAAGGAATGAAAGCGCTAAATTAGATTTTTGCTATATATATCGAATTTGACTGAATTTTTTACGTAATTTATCGAGTGTGTTATTTCCTAATAAATTGATTGAAAGACACACAAAGTATCCAGTTTTGTTACATTTATTTCCAGTCGTAGAGGAGACACGAAGATTTCATTTATTCTACTTGGATTACTAGTTTTTCTACTGTTCTACACGTGATTTTGAGAAGTTTTTCTAGTTATATTGTTATTTTTCTTCTATATCAATCGGTTACATTTTGTGTATGTTATTTTTTCCGTACTACTTCTCACTGCTATTCTCAACCAAAGTCTGGATCTCGTCTGATTTTTGGATTTCATCGTTTGGAATTTATCCTGCTTTTGGAGTTCATAACTATGGCCTCCCGCCGCTTACCTCAATGCCCTCCTGGATTGGCACGCAATCTCCCACAGGACATCGTGGATTTAGTCAACAACCTCCAAGATAGCAATAACAAAGCTGTTGAATTACTGCTACGCTACCAACCTCAACAGGACATTGCACCACCACCGTCACCCCAGGACTCCACGAGCTCTGACAGTTCCACCTCATCTGAGTCCTCGTCTGCCTCATCTGATTCGACATCATCAGGAGCTTCTACGATTTTAAATTTCATCTCAGTTAACCAACCATCTAATCCGTTCATTACTGACAATTCACAGTCTTTTGGTAACACTACTCTGAACAACACACCACTGTACGCGGAGTGCAGAGAATTGGTTTTTAAATTAGAAAGAATGCTGATTTCTTTCAAACACATGGAATATGACATCTTATACTTTGAAGCTTGCATTAAACTAAAATTGTTCCACAAGGCTTACGCTTATTTAAATACCCTAACCGCACCACGCATGGTTCTCCGATGTACGAGGAATTAACTGAATTGTTTAATGACTCTGGTCTCCATGTACTTAGGATTATCATCAAACACACTCTTTTAGCTATGGACAGACTTAAAAAGGACATAGCTGACCTTCATGAACGCATTCGTCAACACCCTCGCTTCCTAGCTACACAAGTTTTATATGAAGGTATATCTCCTAAAATTAATAGACTGGTTGCAACAATTGTACACCAAAAAATAAAAAGATTCAAAGGGACTTATGGCAATATAAACATCATAAAGCATATCCTGTGCTCCCCCACAGGAATATCACAGCTCCGCAAGATAGACCTGCCTATCACGCTAACAATAGGAATTATACCCCGAGGCAGTTCCATGAAACTCCTCTCAGACAGGTTTCTCCACAACCTGCAGTTTCGTCTGAGTCTCCACCTTCGGATCAAAGTTTTGCTGAGTCCCCTGTAATTATGCCACCACCTCACACCTCTTCTGATGATAATTTTTTAGCCGAAGGTCCTCTACATCGGAATTTAACACCTATACGACAAATGAGGGGAAGAGGAGGAACCAGAGCCAGAGGCAACAGACGCTTTTTCAACCTAGGGTCCCCCATGCGGACAAGGAGCCATCCATACGCTTAACTCTTGATTCTGACTCTAACTCTATTTCTGAGGCTACACAATTTCCTTTGCACCAATGTACCACCACTATTACTGCTCAGTCTACCCAATTACATGATATCAATTGTGCTGTGTTTAACCTCACCAACCGCTCGTTTTCAAAAGAGCACATTGATTTGTTAAATAAAGGTTTTACATTCATTCCCGCTCAGCGTGCTGTACCACAAGATGTACTGCTGGACCTGCGCTTGTTTGTGCGGAAACTCAATCTAAAAGTTCTGTGCCATAACAACCATGATAATAACACTGACTCGGACTCTTCTGATGGCTTCCAGCACACCCCCCTTAAGAAAAAAAGCTTGTTTAATCCTAAACTTAATAACTCCTTGCATACCTTCCTGACAGTTTGCGAAGCAGACATAAGGAAATTAATAACCTCCAACCAATCTTTCAAATGGTTTAATTTATCAACTTCAGAAAAAAAAGCTATGCTTGAGTTACAGAATGACAGAACTTTAAGAATTATGCGTGCTGACAAGGGAACGGGCACTGTCCTCATGGAACAATCGGAATACATCACAGCTATTGAAAATGACTTGAATAACAGTGACTACTTTAAATCAGTCTCCCTAGATTTTGTTAGTGAATGCTTTACCCAAATTGACCTCATCTTGTCCGATCTAAAACAAAGCAAAGCCATTACTACGGACGAATACTATTTCATGCTAACTAACCACCCGTCTTTGGGAAAACTCTTCGGTATTCCGAAGATTCATAAAAGTGCATCTAAACCACCTTTCCGCCACATAATTTCTAACAAGAGAACTAAGACAGAAAAAATATCAGAATTTGTGGACCTGCTGCTTAACCCGGTTATGCAGAAAGCAAAGTTTTATCTGCGTGACTCCTGGGCATTTCTTAACGAACTTTTTTTACTCAATTGTGACGTCCAGGAATGCATTCTAGTTTCTCTAGACGTGGTGGCGCTTTACACCAACATACCCCATGACAAAGGTACTGAGAATGTCTCTGAATACTTGAGAAATGTAGCACAGTTTCCTGATGAGCATATCGACACTATACTACGTTTGACTTCCATTGTTCTACAGAACAATTTCTTCTTTTTTAACAACAACATTTTCCAACAAATCAAAGGAGTGGCTATGGGATCTAAAATGTCCCCAGCATATGCTAACATTGTGCTAAGTAATTGGGAAAATGGTAAGCTCATTCATGTACCTGGCTTTCAGAATGTGCTACTGTACCGTCGATACATAGACGATGTGTTTTTTGTTTGGAGGGGGTCACAGCTCCACTTGGATGAGTTCTTACGTGCTTTATCCAGTAGTTTGGATTTTTTATCCTTTCAGATTTCAGACATGGGAGACTCTGTTTCCTTTCTTGACACTCGCATATCACTGGATAAATATAATAAATGCCTAACCTCCTCCATCCATAGAAAAGACACCTACCGTAACAATTTCCTGGATTTCAATAGTGCTCATCCTTTCTTCATGAAAACTAATGTCATTAAGAGTCAGTTTATCAGGCTCTCACGACTAACTAGTGATGATTCTACTTTCGTCAAGGATGCTGCTTTTTTACGGCATTTATTTCTACAACGACATTACCCTCAGCATTTAGTTGACAAAATAGTCAGAGAAATTACGGATGCCAGACACATTCTGTACAAACCTATTCTCAAACATGGTTTCACTCCTAAACCTTCCACCTTAATGGTTTCCTCTGAAAGATGTTGCAGCTTCCCACTGCCAATCTCTCGTGACATGCAGAGCATCAGGGAGATTTTAACTAAGAACTGGAATA
>NC_056727.1:539571540-539639040 GCF_019279795.1 Protopterus annectens
TTTGCCTCCTCTCTGAACATACAACTTCCTCTATTTTGTGCCAGAGTCTCAGGTCCTCTGGTTTGAAAAGTGGATGCCCTATGTTTTTCTTGGAAGGGGGATGTTTCTATATGCTTTCCCTTCCATCTCCTTTCATTCCAAAAGTCCTGTTCAAAATTCAACAGGATGCTCCCAAAATCTTGTTCGTGACTCCATTTTGGCCAAGACAGCTTTAGTTCACTCTTCTGCATTTAGCCAAGGGAAGTCATCACAAGTTACCTCACAGACTGGACCTATTCACACAAGACAAGGAATCTCTCACCCATCCCCACATGTCTACTCTTCATCTGATACTGTGGGTGATAGGATTTTGATCTCAAATAGACACCTTTTTTCTGAGGACATGATTAGGATCCTGCAGGAGGCCAGGAAACCCAATACTAAGAAATCCTAGGTTTTCTGTTTGATGTCTTTCTTGTAACCTGGATCCATTTTCTGTGGATCTTTCTTTGGTTTCTTTATTAGCTGTATGAATTGCTCAATGCTCATTTGGCTTATTGTTCTGTTAAGGCACACTTATCAGGTATCTCTTTTTGTCTGCCTTTATTGCCTCCTTTAGCTTCTAGATTTGATGCTAAACAATTCTTAAAAGGTGTCATTCATATTAGGTCTCCCAGGAAGCCTATTCCTCCACCCTAGGATCTTGATTTTGTTTTGGAAAAAATTGACTCAGGCTCCTTTTGAGCCTGCAAGCATTACAAGTTGGATGTAATCTCCAGAGCTAGAGATGGTTTCAATAGGGCCATCCTTTATGACTTTCTAGAATGCTCTGCTGGACCTTCCTTGTCCCAAGTTTCTTCTTGAGCTGTGGCTTTCTCCTTAAAGTTATGAATACCGTAACAGTGAAATTGAAGGAAATAGTACAGTTGTGTAAAATCTTACCATAATGGTAGATGTCTTTCTTTTCACTGTTGCAATATTCACTCCCTCCCACTGGTCAATTTGCCTTCTGGATGTACTGGTTACCTTTCTTTTCCTTGGACTGATGTTCTTACTGGGGCTGTCCATTATTGGGATGGTACATCCAGATGTCACCTTTGTGCCCTATGCTGTGCAAGAAGCATATGTATGCTGTACCCCGTACCTTAACGCAACCTAAAGGCTTTGGTATACTAGCCAGATTTCGGGCAACCCTTGGCAAGGTATCACTAATATTATGAGTACTACAACAGTGAAGAGAAGCATCAATTACATGACAGTACAATTTTCCATTTACAGCTGTTGTTATATTGCTATAGAACATCATGTTATAGGTGGTAACAGATATATATGCATGTTGGTATATGGTTTCAAGTCCCAACCTTTACAATTCTAACAATAATTTAACCAGTATGACCTTATGCATTATTTTTCCACAACATAAAATTAAACGTGTGGGTCTATATGACTGTGTGTTTGTCCTACTCCCCTTTCCCTTAAAGATGGCTTTAACAATTGAATGTTTTCCCATGTTTGTATGACCTAGTAATTAACATATATAATGGTCCTGGTAGTCCATGCTGAAGTGTTCTCAGGTCATTACTATGAATTTCCTCTATGATCTTTCTTTGGATCCACTTTGAATAGTTCTTTTTCAATATAATCTAATTTGATATCAATATATGAGGTTACCTGGATACAACTAGGACAATTTATCACCCCCCCCTTTGTAGAGCCAAACTGCTTTGCATAACATTTTATAAATGTATCTATAATATGTTGTGTCTGAAAATGCATTTTAAAATCTACACACAGTTTATCAATTTGTATGTCTGTACTGCATCTTATGAATCCTTAAAGTGGTTTTCTGGTATGCTCAACATCTTTATGTAAATTTTCTTCAACTTTTCTTGATCTTGTTTCACACTGTTTAATTTATCTGTTCAACTTGTTTATTTCAGTTTTCAGAGTTGTAGTTCTACCGCTTTTCCATTTCTTATATTTTTTGTCTCTCATCTTAATCATGTTTCTTCTTCTTATGGAAATCTATCCACCTGAAGTTGATTGTCTAGATCCTGATGTTAAACATTTTTTTTATGTTTTTGCATTCAAACAATTTCTTTTTCAAAAACTTTCCAAATACCTTCTGCGGTTTTTCCACTGAATCCTTTACTCTAACAAGTTTTCAATAATGATTGTTTTGCTTCCATATAATCTGTTATTAATCTTCTCTGCATTGGTTTAAATTTCAGTTTGGAAAAATTGTCCAAGAAGTTAACCATTATAACCCCATGATCACTGCACATCAATGGTGGTAAGACTAGAAATGAAGTAACAGTAATTTATTTGGGAACACAAACAATGTCTAGTTATGTTCTGACGTCTGGTAGACTTTTTACAACCTGAAGCGATTGCTATTATTGAACATGCATTGCAAATAATTTCCTTGCTAATGTTTGAATCGATATTATGACAAAACACAGCAGAGCTTTCGGACATAATCCTCCTTCAATACTACAAACTTATAAAATTTCTTTCATCTTATATACAGGCCAGAAGTAGTCGTATTAGTTGCTTGGCCAAAATCACACTGACCATAAGTATCACTCAATATAGGCAAAGTTAAAACAACACAGATAGCAATGATTCTATAGTACATAACAAAAATAATTTAAATAATTTAAAATTCAGCTTGCTAATATGATTAATAATCAAAGTTACGCATAAAATTCATATTATAAAATTCATGTTGTAGAAACAATATACATAATTATAAATTCAATCTACTGAGCAACCAAAATTGGTTTTAAGGTTCAGCATACTATTCAAGCCAGGAGAAACGGTCTGTAACAAACCTTAAAATCCACTCATATTCTTTAATTTCTAAGAAGTTGATTTATATCACCACCTCTTGGGAGGGAAACAATGTCAATAACCACTGAATTTAAAAACATGATCTTGTCCACAATCTAACGTAGCTTATATAAAGCATTTGTTTCGACACATCTTCTAATTTCAGACTTATGCTCTGTAATCCTCTCTTTTAACCTCACAATTGGTTTTGCCTACGCCATAAAGATTTTGCACTGTAACACACAGGTAGCCAAATACACTATATGTGTTGTGGATTTTGATCAGACTGCTATAACTTAAACTGCAGTGGATTTGAAACCTTACCTGCCCAACAGCTATTCTTTAGAACAGTGCAGAAATTGTAAGTGACACTACAGAAGAAACTTATGATAAGATAAAAGAAACAGCACATTTAAAAAGGGAATGTTGAATAGTGAAAGAAAGAGTAAAAAATGATCGTTGATACATAACATGTGAAATAATGAAGGGAAAGAAAATTCTCCCCAATGTATTGATAAATTGCACATCACATTTTTTATAAGTGCAAAGAGGTCATGGAAGGGTGTTAAACTGCAACTAGTAATGTCACATTATATTTTTTAGTTCACAAAAGAAGCCATTTTGGTTTATCGTATGCTGTGATAATATAAATTATTATTAGAAAGGGTATAGGGTGGATATGGGAGTAGCATCAAGGGTACACAGGAGTGACAACAAAAGGAGGGAGATAAGGATTGAGCAGCATGGAGATGGAAGGGCAGCATCAAGATACACAAGATGACAAAGGAGGAATCAAAGATTGAGCAGCATGGAGATGGGAGGGCATCAAGTACACAGGATGACAAAAAGGAGGAGATCAAGATTGAGCAGCATGGAGATGGGAGGAGCATCAAGTACACAGGATGACAAAAGGAGGAGATCAGGATTGAGCAGCATGGAGGTGGAGGATCATCAAGTACACAGAAGGATGACAAAAAGGAGGAGATCAGATTGAGGCAGCATGGAGATGGGAGGGAGCATCAATGTACACAGGATGACAAAAAGGAGGAGATCAGCATTGAGCTAGCATGATTGGAGGATCATCAAGTACACAGGATGACAAAAAGGAGGAGATATAAGGATTGAGCAGCATGGAGATGGGAGGAGGCATCAAGTACACAAGATGGCAAAAAATTGAGGAGATCAAAGATTGAGCAGCATGGAGATGGGAGGAGCATCAAAATTTACACAGGGATGATGACAAAAGGAGGAGATCAAGATTTAGAGCAGCATGGAGATGGGAGGGCATCAAGTACACAGGATGACAAAAAGGAGGAGATCAAGATTGAGCAGCATGGAGATTGGAGGATCAGCATCAAGTAGACAGGATGGCAAAATGAGGGAGAGGTAAGGATTGGGCAGCATGTGGGTGGGAGGGCATCAAGTACACAGGATGACAAAAAGGAGAAAAGGGATTGCGCCAGGATGAAAGTGGTTGAGGATGAGGTTACAGACTTCAGCTGGCTGTGAACCCCTGATTTTTTTCACATTAATGTGGCACATATCAATGCATTACTAAGGACAACTTCTCAAACTGTATGACTGTTGGGGGTCATCAGAGAAGACAAACCATATGCAATTTGTACTTTTGTTTGCAGTCACTACCAAATCACTAAACTGCATTTTGATTGTTAATGTGTATGCTCTTTGTTTTTTGAACTAGGTAGGATGTTGGATATGTGGGAAAATAAAAGATGGATAAGGTTAAAGAGAGAGCAACCATAGTTAAGCCTAAAATGGCTTGAGCTGGATAGGAAGCATATCTATTTCACCCTTTATAACCCAATAATGATGGATGACTCCATACCTACAGTTTGGCTCAACAGTACCAAACTCCATGACAGAAAGTATGCAATAATAGGTAATATTGTGTGTTTTATTTAGGGAAAAGAATACATGATTAGGAACAAGACAAAGATAATGTCACCTGCATACACTTTGAAACCATCTAGCAAGTATGCATTAAAATAAAATAAAATAAAACAAACCATTGCAGTGGAGATAGCATATACTTGTTTTTCCTGTGCACAACAGTGGATGAAAATATTCCACACTGAGGTGATTAGAACCCTGAACCCAGTGCCCTGAGAATAGACTCCTCACATTATGAACACATTGATCAATAAAGACCTTCACAGGGAAGGTATTAACTTTGCCACATTTCACAATTGCTTATTGATATGCATCTATCCTATGCTGATTTGCTTGACCAAAGGCAGAGCCTTAAGCATTTGAAGGACTGTCCTCAGTTTTTGCCATAGGACAGGTACCCAAGTGTCTCCTTGTGCTTATACATTGTGCCCGGTGATTTTTGCTCTCTGCCAATAACCAACACACATGAGAATCTCACGACCACATAAAAAGATTTAAACGCTATATAACTCCTTTTAGGCATATGTGTGAGTGTGTTTATACATGTTCAGATTAAGGTTAAATCTACAATGGCTTTAGATTTGCTGAGAAATGTTTAAACATGTTTTCTAAATCATTCTATGTTTTGCCTGATTAGCATACTACTTCATTACTCTGATGAGTAGCATGTATGGCTATAGCTTCAGCCATGTTTTTCACTCTTCACCATGTCATGTTACTGTATATTTCTGAATGACCTATACTACCCTGTCCATGGCTTCTTATTTGCCTTGCAGGGAATTCTCTTAGTGCAAAAGGGTGAATGATTTTAAATTCTGAAGTTAGATACTTTATTAAATAAACCAGAAGAGAAGAAAACCAACAGGGAGTAAAGTCCCAATAACTGAAGTTATTAGCTTCTATAACATTAGCATATATCCAAACAAAGAGATTTACATATAACTATATAGACTATTTACATTATTAAACAAAATGCTACAGGCCTAATGTAAACTAAATTTGCAGGTAGTTGCAAATGCGGCAAATGATATAAGCGTTATATTATTTGCTAACTATGAAAACTTGTTCCAGCAAAAGCCTCAACTTATTTTTACTGTCTTTATTATTTTTAGAGCAAAAGGTGATAGATTGTTTGCAACATTACAGTCTTTGTTTGGGACTCTTACTACAGAGTCTGTTTTGAGAAGTGAATGTTATTACAGCATCTTCTCTACTTGCTGGATGAGTTTTGCAGCAGCAAGGGTCTAACTTTTGACGGTAATGACTGACATCTTTTATAAGCTGGTTAGACTTTTAAAAGCTATATGTATCTTAGTGGGTGTTAGGTATGCAGCTTTGATTTTCAAAGATCAAATAGTACAGGTCCCGAATCTCAATTAACTTGTTCCCAGTCTTTTCTAACCAGCATGTCCTTATGGACCAAAAGTAATATGCTAACTGTATGTGGCACAGGTCAGGTACTGGTTTCCCAAGTGTTTAATACTGGTGCTTGTTAAAGCAGTGACATGGGGACTGCAATATCCTTGTGTTAGAGAGGACACCCAAATTCAAATTACTAACCCATGGGACTTCTGATTGTGACTTTGAGATGCTGTAAGTGGTTGCCTTCCTCCATTTGGGAACCCAGGTGTCAGAAGGTTACATATTGCCATAAATGCATTCCCTTGTCTCAGCATCTGGTACACAGATGCAAGGAGAGTCCACATGTCAGTTTCTAACCATGTTAATTTTCAAGACAGTTAAAAGCTGGTTTAAAAATGTCTTCTTTTCTACAGGTCCTGCATGCCAGCCCAGCCCAAATGTACATATTTAGGAGTAACCTACTCATTGAAAAAAGAGCAACTCTGTTATTAGGAAGTCATTATTCTCAGATTATGGTGAGGAGGAAGATCTCACTTATAATTCATAGATGTACTGCCCTTTGAGTTATGACAAGGCTGATGATGGCACCTTTTGCTTTGCATGTCCACCAGAAAATATGTCATTTGATGAGACCCTGCCTATAATAAAGGATCACTTCAAATGGGATGCTGGAAAGGTCTCAGATACCCAAAAGGGAATTATGGCCCTTTTGGATTTGAAAGCCTCAAAGCTACTAGCATTTTCCTGTTCTTGAGGATATTGATGATATTTTTATATTGTGTACTTTTATTCAATATTTAAAGAAACAATATCAAAGAAACAAAAGAAAAAATATCCACCTTGATCTCACAAGTCCATCTTCAATTGTCTTAAAAGGTATAACCATATTTGTACCCCTGAGGCATTAGCAACTTGACAAAGGTATAAAATGTTTTTATCCAATGTATAAGGAAAATATTTTTAATGTAAAAACAACTAAATGAATATCTCTAAACATCTCCTGATAGAATTTAATACTCTTCATTCATTTTGGGGAATAAAGCTTCACAGTAGTCAAAAATAGTTTTTTTATTCCAACTTTATGTATTAAGTTATTCATATCGCTTTCCGGGAATACTGTACTCTCCTACACAGTCTAATAAATTCCAAGCATTGAGATATAATGGATGTTGCGATTTTCATTTCCATTCTTACAAAAACTTACACACAGTTTAGTTACCATAGACAGCAAGAAATCTTGCTCTCTAATACTTTGAACCCACCCATTCAGACCACTTCCCTATGGTACTGAATAAACAAACCTGCCAGAGCATTCAGATTTAGCAGAGTTGAGAAAATAGATCCACAGCCTCCTTCCAGAACACAAACTGAGCTCTCAGGCATTAGCCCTTAACATATATATCATATGCCATCTACCCTTAGCATACCACATCTCCAGCACTGAGAGATTCTGTCTTCCAACCACTTTCCCAAAGCTTCATAGGATGCACCCCTATGTAGCCATTAACCTCATTTGGGTGTCCCCAAAGCGTGTACCATTTTTTATTTGAGCATATGAGGTTCCCAAGTTTTCCTTCACATAGATAATCTGGGGAAAACTGTAAATACTTTCTATCTCTCAGCTGTGTCTGTGTTGAGTACTAATGGCCCAACCCTGACTTAAGAATTCAAACTCTCCTGCTATACTAAAAATTGCCCCTCTATTTTTGCATACGTGTCCATGCTACTACCTTACTTTAGCCATGGATCATCTCACTTCCTGAGGTTCCTAATATATAGATTATCAGCTAACATCTTTATCTGCAACCATAAGTTGTCTCAAATAGACACCTTTTTCTGAGGACATGATTAGGATCCTGCAGGAGGCCAGGAAACCCAATACTAAGAAATCCTAGGTTTTTTCTGTTTGATGTCTTTTCTTTGTAACCTGGATCCATTTTTCTGTGGATCTTCCTTTAGTTTTCTTTATTAGCTGTATGAATTGCTCAATGCTCATTTGGCTTATTGTTCTGTTAAAGGCACACTTATCAGGTATCTCTTACCTTGTCTGCGCTTTATTGCCTCCTTTGGCTTCTAGATTTGATGCTAAACAATTCTTAAAGGTGTCATTCATATTAGGTCTCCCAGGAAGCCTATTCCTCCACCCTAGGATCTTGATTTTGTTTTGGAAAAAAATTGACTCAGGCTCCTTTTGAGCCTGCAAGCATGTCTAAGTTGGATGTAATCTCCAGAGCTAGAGATGGTTTCAATAGGGCCATCCTTTATGACTTTCTAGAATGCTCTGCTGGACCTTCAACTTGTCCCAGAAGTTTCTTCTTGAGCTGTGGCTTTCTCCTTAAAGTTATGAATACAGCTTGTAACAGGTGGAAATTGAAGGGAAATGAGTACAGTTGTTGTAAAATCTTACCATAATGGTAGATGTGTTTCTTTTCACTGTTGCAATATTCA
This sequence comes from Protopterus annectens, assembly GCF_019279795.1. NCBI lineage: Eukaryota > Metazoa > Chordata > Ceratodontiformes > Protopteridae > Protopterus > Protopterus annectens. The sequence continues at coordinate 539,580,073 of NC_056727.1, forward strand.
CTCCACTCACTTCTGGTCAATTTGCCTTCTGGATGTACTGGTTACCTTTCTACTTCCTTGGACTGATGTTCTTACTGGGAAGCTGTCCATTCTTGGGATCTGGTACATCCAGATGTCTGTGCCTTGTGCCTATGCTGTGCAAGAAGCATATGTATGCTGTACCCACGTATTGTCGCATGTAAAACCTAAAAGGCTTTACGGTATACTGGCCAGATGTCGGCGGCAACCCTTGGCAAGAGTATCACATAATATTATGAGTACTACAACAGTGAAGAGAAGCATCAATTACATGACGAGTACAATTTTCCATTTTACAGCTGTTGTTATATTGCTATAGAACTTATCATGTTATAGGTGGTAACAGATATATAGCATGTTGGTATATGGTTTCCAAAGTCCCAACCTTTACAGATTCTAATAATGAATTTAACCAGTATGACCTTATGCATTTCATTTTTCCACAACATGTAAATTAAGCGTGTGGTTCTATATGACTGTGTGTTTGTCCTACTCCCCTTTCCCTTAAAGATGGCTTTAACAATTGAATGTTTTCCCATGTTTGTATGACCTGGTCATTAACATATATAATGGTCCTGGTAGTCCATGCTGAAGTGTTCTCAGGTCATTACTATGAATTTCCTCTATGATCTTTCTTTGGATCCACTTTGAATAGTTCTTTTTCAATATAATCTAATTTGATATCAATATATGAGGTTACCTGGATACAACTAGGACAATTTATCACCCCCCCCTTTGTAGAGCCAAACTGCTTTGCATAACATTTTATAAATGTATCTATAATATGTTGTGTCTGAAAATGCATTTTAAAATCTACACACAGTTTATCAGTTTGTATGTCTTTACTCCTACTGCATCTTATGAATCCTTAAAGTGGTTTCCTGGTATGCTCAACATCTTTATGTAAATTTTCTTCAACTTTTCTTGATCTTGTTTCACACTGTTTAATTTATGTGTTCAACTTGTTTATTTCAGTTTTCAGAGTTGTAGTTCTACTGCTTTTCCATTTCTTATATTTTTTGTCTCTCATCTTAATCATGTTTCTTCTTCTTATGGAAATCTATCTATCTATTGTCTAGATCCTGATGTTAAACATTTTTTTTATGTTTTTGCATTCAAACAATTTATTTTTCAAAAACTTTCCAAATACCTTCTGCGGTTTTTCCACTGAATCCTTTACTCTAACAAGTTTTCAATAATGATTGTTTTGCTTCCATATAATCTATTATTAATCTTCTCTGCATTGGTTTAAATTTCAGTTTGGAAAAATTGTCCAAGAAGTTAACCTTTATAACCCCATGATCACTGCACATCAATGGTGGTAAGACTAGAAATGAAGTAACAGTAATTTCTTTGGGAACACAAACAATGTCTAGTTATGTTCTGACATCTGGTAGACGTTTTACAATCTGAAGCGATTGCTATTATTGAACATGCATTGTAAATAATTTCCTTGCTATTGTTTGAATCGATATTATGACAAAACACAGCAGAGCTTTCGGACATAATCCTCCTTCAATACTACAAACTTATAAAATTTCTTTCATCTTATATACAGGCCCAAAGTAGTCATGTGGTTAGCAGCCCAAAAATCACATGACCATAAGTATCACTCAATAAGGCAAAGTTAAAACAACACAGATAGCAATGATTCTATAGTACATAACAAAAATAATTTAAATAATTTAAAATTCAGCTTGCTAATATGATTAATAATCAAAGTTACACATAAAATTCATATTATAAAATTCATGTTGTAGAAACAATATACATAATTATAAATTCAATCTACTGAGCTTAACCAAAATTGGTTTAAGGTTCAGCATACTGTTCAAGCCAGGAGAACGGTCACCAGCAAACCTTAAAATCCACTCATATTCTTTAATTTCTAAGAAGTTATTTATATCACCACCTCTTGGGGAGGGGAAACAATGTCAATAACCCTGAATTTAAAAACATGATCTTGTCCACAATCTAACATGTGCTTATATAAAGCATTTGTTTCGACACATCTTCTAATTTCAGACTTATGCTCTGTAATCCTCTCTTTTAACCTACGAGTGGTTTTGCCTACATAAAAAGATTTGCATAACACACAGGTAGCCAAATACACTATATGTGTTGTGGATTTTTGATCAGACTGCTATAACTTAAACTGCAGTGGATTTGAAACCCTGCCTGCCCAACAGCTATTCTTTAGAACAGTGCATTAGCAAGTGACACTACAGAAGAACTTATGATAAGATAAAAGAAACAGCACATTTTAAGGGAATGTTGAATAGTGAAGAAGAGTAAAAAATGATCGTTGATACATAACATGAAATAATGAAGGAAAGAAAATTCTCCCCAATGTATTGATAAGTGCACATCATTTTATAAGTGCAAAGAGTCATGGAAGGTGTTAAACTGCAACTAGTAATGTCACATTATATTTTTAGTTAAAAGCCATTTTTGGTTATACGTATGCTGTGATAATATAATTTATTAGAAAGGGTATAGGGTGGATATGGGAGTAGCATCAAGTACACAGGATGACAAAAAAGGAGGAGATAAGGATTGAGCAGCATGGAGATGGAAGGAGCATCAAGTACACAAGATGACAAAAAAGGAGGAGATCAAGATTGAGCAGCATGGAGATGGGAGGAGCATCAAGTACACAGGATGACAAAAAAGGAGGAGATCAAGATTGAGCAGCATGGAGATGGGAGGAGCATCAAGTACACAGGATGACAAAAAAGGAGGAGATCAGGATTGAGCAGCATGGAGATTGGAGGATCATCAAGTACACAGGATGACAAAAAAGGAGGAGATCAAGATTGAGCAGCATGGAGATGGGAGGAGCATCAAGTACACAGGATGACAAAAAAGGAGGAGATCAGCATTGAGCAGCATGGAGATTGGAGGATCATCAAGTACACAGGATGACAAAAAAGGAGGAGATAAGGATTGAGCAGCATGGAGATGGGAGGAGCATCAAGTACACAAGATGGCAAAAAATTGAGGAGATCAAGATTGAGCAGCATGGAGATGGGAGGAGCATCAAGTACACAGGATGACAAAAAAGGAGGAGATCAAGATTGAGCAGCATGGAGATGGGAGGAGCATCAAGTACACAGGATGACAAAAAAGGAGGAGATCAAGATTGAGCAGCATGGAGATTGGAGGATCATCAAGTAGACAGGATGGCAAAAAATGAGGAGGTAAGGATTGGGCAGCATGGAGGTGGGAGGAGCATCAAGTACACAGGATGACAAAAAAGGAGGAGAAAAGGATTGCGCAGGATAGAAGTGGTTGAGGATGAAGTTAGACTTCAATGGCTGTGAACCCCTGATTTTCACATTAATGTGGCACATATCAATGCATTACTAAGGACAACTACTCAAACTGTATGACTGTTAAGGGGTCATCAAGAAGACAAACATATGCAATTTGTAGCACATTTGCACAGTCACTACCATTCACTAAACTGCATTTTGATTGTGTGTGTGCTCTTTGTTTTTGAACTAGGTAGGATGTTGGATATGGGAAAATAAAACTGAGATAAGGTTAAAGAGAGAGCAACCATAGTTAAGCCTAAAATGGCTTGAGCTGGATAGGAAGCATATCTATCACCTTTATAACCCAATAATGATGGATGACTCCATACCTACAGTTTGGCTCAACAGTACCAAACTCCATGACAGAAAGTATGCAATAATGGTGTGTGTGTTTTTATTTCGGGGGAAAAGAATACATGATTAGAAAGACAAGATAATGTCACCTGCATCACTTTGAAACCATCTGGCAAATGCATTAAAAATAAAATAAAATAAAACAAAACATTGCAGTGGAATGGCATATACTTGTTTTCTAACAACAGTGGATGAAAATATTCCACACTGAGGTGATTAGAACCCTGAACCCAGTGCCCTGAGAATAGACTCCTCACATTATGAACACATTGATCAATAATAACCTTCACAGGGAAGGTATTAACTTTGCCACATTTCACAATTGCTTATTGATATGCATCTATCCTATGCTGATTTGCTTGACCAAAGGCAGAGCCTTAAGCATTTGAAGGACTGTCCTCAGTTTTTGCCATAGGACAGGTACTAGTGTCTCCTTGTACTTATACATGTGCAGTGATTTTGCTCTCTGCCAACCAACACACAGAATATGACCACATAAAGATGATTTAAGCATATAACTCCTTTTGGGCATATGTGTGGTGTGTTTATTTTTGTTCACATTAAAGGTTAAATCTACAATGGCTTTAGATTTGCTGAGAAATGTTTAAACATTTCTAAATCATTCTATGTTTTTGCCTGATTAGCATACCCACTACTTCATTATACGGTAATTAGCATGTAACATGGCTGGCCATGTTTTTCCTCTTGCCATGTCATGTTACTGTATTTTCTGAATGGCCTACACCCTGTCCATGGCTTCTTGTTGCAGAAATTCTCTTAGTGCAAAAAGTTGAATGATTTTAAATTCTGACTAGATACTTTATTAAATAAACCAGAAGAAGAAAACCAACAGGAGTAAAGTCCCAATAACTTCAGTTATAACTTCTATAACATTAGCATATATCCAAACAAAGAGATTTACATATAACTATATAGACTATTTACATTATTAAACAAAAATGTACAGCTAATGTAAACTAAATTTGCAGGTAGTTGCAAATCGGCAAATGATATAAACGTATATTATTTGCTAACTATGAGAAACTGTTCAGCAACCTCAACTTATTTTTTACTGTCTTTTTATTTTAGAGCAAAGGTAGATTGTTTGCTGTTACAGTCTTTGTTTGGGACTCTTACTGCAGAGTCTGTTTTGAAAGTGAATGTTATTACAGCATCTTCTCTACTTGCTGGATGAGTTTTTGCAGCAGAGTCTAACTTTTTGACAATGACTGACATCTTTTATAGCTGGTTAGACTTTAAACTATATGTATCTTAGTGGTGTTAGGTATGCAGCTTTGATTTTTCAAAAGATCAAATAGTACAGGTTCTGAATCTCAATTAACTTGTTCAGTCTTTTCAACCAGCATGTCCTTATGGACCAAAAACATGCTAACTGTGGCTGGGTCAGGTACTGGTTCCCAAGTGTTTAATACTGGTGCTTGTTAAATAGTGACATGGGGGACTGCAATATCCTTGTGTTAGAGAGGACACCCAAATTCAAATTACTAACATGGGACTTCTGACTGTGACTTTGAATGCCGTAAGTGGTGCCTTCCTCCATTTGGGGAACCCAGGTGTCAGAAGGTTACATATTGCCATAATGCATTCCTTGTCAGCATCTGGTACACCGATGCAAGAGGAGCCCACATATCCAGTTTCTAGCCATGTTAATTTTCAAGACAGTTAAAAGCTGGTTTAAAAATGTCTTCTTTTCTACAGGTCCTGCATGCCAGCCCAGCCCAAATGTACAAATTTAGATAACCCCTACTCATTAGAAAAAAGGCAACTCTATTCTGAGAGTCATATTCTCAGGTTATGGTGAGGAGGAAGATCTCACTTATAATTCACAGATGTACTGCCCTTTGAGATATGACAAGGCTGATAGATGTACTGCCCTTTGAGTTATGACAAGGCTGATAGATGTACTGCCCTTTGAGTTATGACAAGGCTGATAGATGTACTGCCCTTTGAGTTATGACAAGGCTGATAGATGTACTGCCCTTTGAGTTATGACAAGGCTGATAGATGTACTGCCCTTTGAGTTATGACAAGGCTGATATGTACTGTCCTTTGAGTTATGACAAGGCTGATAGATGTACTGTCCTTTGAGTTATGACAAGGCTGATAGATGTACTGCCCTTTGAGTTATGACAAGGCTGATAGATGTACTTTGAGTTATGACAAGGCTGATAGATGTACTGCCCTTTGAGTTATGACAAGGCTGATAGATGTACTGCCCTTTGAGTTATGACAAGGCTGATAGATGTACTGCCCTTTGAGTTATGACAAGGCTGATAGATGTACTGTCCTTTGAGTTATGACAAGGCTGATAGATGTACTGCCCTTTGAGTTATGACAAGGCTGATAGATGTACTGCCCTTTGAGTTATGACAAGGCTGATAGATGTACTGCCCTTTGAGTTATGACAAGGCTGATAGATGTACTGCCGAGTTATGACAAGGCTGATAGATGTACTGCCCTTTGAGTTATGACAAGGCTGATAGATGTACTGCCCTTTGAGTTATGACAAGGCTGATAGATGTACTGCCCTTTGAGTTATGACAAGGCTGATAGATGTACTGCCCTTTGAGTTATGACAAGGCTGATAGATGTACTGTCCTTTGAGTTATGACAAGGCTGATAGATGTACTGCCCTTTGAGTTATGACAAGGCTGATAGATGTACTGCCCTTTGAGTTATGACAAGGCTGATAGATGTACTGCCCTTTGAGTTATGACAAGGTTGATAGATGTACTGCCCTTTGAGTTATGACAAGGTTGATAGATGTACTGCCCTTTGAGTTATGACAAGGCTGATAGATGTACTGCCCTTTGAGTTATGACAAGGCTGATAGATGTACTGCCCTTTGAGTTATGACAAGGCTGATAGATGTACTGCCCTTTGAGTTATGACAAGGCTGATAGATGTACTGCCCTTTGAGTTATGACAAGGCTGATAGATGTACTGCCCTTTGAGTTATGACAAGGCTGATAGATGTACTGCCCTTTGAGTTATGACAAGGCTGATAGATGTACTGTCCTTTGAGTTATGACAAGGCTGATAGATGTACTGCCCTTTGAGTTATGACAAGGCTGATAGATGTACTGCCCTTTGAGTTATGACAAGGCTGATAGATGTACTGCCCTTTGAGTTATGACAAGGCTGATAGATGTACTGCCCTTTGAGTTATGACAAGGCTGATAGATGTACTGCCCTTTGAGTTATGACAAGGTTGATAGATGTACTGCCCTTTGAGTTATGACAAGGCTGATAGATGTACTGCCCTTTGAGTTATGACAAGGCTGATAGATGTACTGCCCTTTGAGTTATGACAAGGCTGATAGATGTACTGCCCTTTGAGTTATGACAAGGCTGATGATGGCACCTTTTGCTTTTCATGTCCACCAGAAAATATGTCATTTGATGAGACCCTGCCTATAATAAAGGATCACTTCAAATGGGATGCTGGAAAGGTCTCAGATACCCAAAAGGGAATGATGGCCCTTTTGGATTTGAAAGCCTCAAAGCTACTAGCATTTTCCAATTCTTGAGGATATTGATGATATTTTTATATTGTGTACTTTTATTCAATATTTAAAGAAACAATATCAAAGAAACAAAGAAAAAATATCACACGCTTGATCTCACAAGTCCATCTTCAATTGTCTTAAAAGGTATAACCATATTTCCCCTGAGGCATTAGCAACCAACCAAGGTATAAAATGTTTAATCCAATGTATAAGAAAATATTTTAATGTAAAGCAACTAAATGAATATCTCTAAACATCTATGATAGAATTTATACTCTTCATTCATTCTGGGGAATAAACACAAGTAGTCAAAAATAGTTTTCTATTCCAACTTTATGTATTCGTTATTCATATCCCTTTCCCAGGAATACTGTACTCTCCTACACAGTCTAATAAATTCCAAGCATTGAGATATAATGGATGTTGTGATTTTCATTTTCCATTCTTGGCTTACACAGTTTTAGTTACCATAGACAGCAGAAATCTTGCTCTCTAATACTTTGAACCCAGCCATTCAGACCCTTCCCTATGGCTGAATAAACAAACCTGCCAAGAGCATTCAGATTTGAGTTGAAATAGATCCACAGCCTCCTTCCATCTACACTGAGCTCTCGGGCATTAGCATAGCATATATATCATATCTACCCTTAGCATACCACATCTCCAGCATGAAGATTCTGTCTTCCAACCACTTTCCCAAAGCTTCATAGGATACCCCCTATGTGTTAACCTCATTTGGGTGTCCCAAAGCGTGTACCATTTTTTTTTATTTGAGCATATGAGTTCCCAAGTTTCCTCCCATAGATAATCTGTGAAAACTGTAAATGCTCTTATCTCTCCAGCTGTGTCTGTGTTGAGTACTAATGGCCTAACCCTGACTTAAAATTAAACTCTGATATACTAAGGTGCCCCTCTATTTTTGCATACGTATCCATGCTACTACCTTACTTTAGCCATAGATCATCTCACTTCCTGAGGTTCCTAATATATAGATTATCAGCTGACATCTCTGCAACCATAAGTTGTCTCACTTCATGGGGTGATGCTTACGTTTTCCTTTCTTATTTTGAGGATACTTAACATCTTTAGAACCTGACCTATCCCCCAGCCACCAGTAAGGCTTTACAGGGTCCAGGATCCTGATATGTACAAGTGTAAGAATCCACTGACAGAGCGAGCAGTTGTATTCCTGCATGCTCAAAGCCAAAAATACTTTTCCCATTGACTGGGAAGGTTTGTACAACAGCAGCCATTGTTTTCAGAACAGTGATCTGTGAGATTCTCATAATAAATTATCAGGGATGAGTCTTCTACCAGATGCTTAAACTTTGGGGAAAATCTGATGAAATCAAGAAATCACCATTGACCAAAGTTGCCCATGGCTCTGTGCAAGTTGGCAGACATGTCATTAAATATGGCTAACATGCTGTTGATGCAGCATCCAGGTCTGCTGCAACATGGTTCTCTCTCTGGGGATGTTCCCTGCCCTGAATCCATCCCCAACCAGTGAATGTGAAGACACAGCTTCTAAGTGTGCCACTGGATTTCAGACCACTTTCCCAAGATATATTTATGGTGCTGGTCTAGAAGAGTAAGACAGGTGCATCAGTAAACACAATTATTTAATTCACCCATACTCAGAAGACATTTCCGTCTATATACATTGGCATTCCTACTATCACCAGAGAGAAGCAGGAAACACTCATGACAATCATTAAGAAAAAATGGCAAGAAATCCAAAAACAAAAGTCTAGAATTCCCCAGGGCCAAGGCACAGACAGGGATCTGTTGTCGCTATATTCTTCCTTTCCCCTTCCCTTAACCAAAACTGCAACCCAGCCCTTGTACCTGTTCCAGTCCCCTCACTAGTACTGAGAGTCATTAATCTTGTTAACTGGGGAAAGATGACAGGCAACCAGTGGTTACTGCAGTTTTTATTTCCTCAAAGATACAGGCTGTGGTTAAAAGCATCTTTGCAGCCCTTGACATTTCCCTGGTACAAAAATAGATGTCCCCTTAAGATCTGGTATATACCTGTCCAGCTTGATTGAATTCTGTAAGGTTTCTAAGTTAGAACTGTTCACTCTGCAAGCTGTCCTACTCCTTATATTCCCAAGCCCCGATGGTCATCCTGGACTTGAAGCATGCCTCCCTATTCATCCTTCATACAGGGACCTCAGGAGCTGTCTCATATTTGAAGTAGGGGATCCCATATTCAGTTTAACTCTTTCCACTTTTTGATTAGTTGTTGCAGCCAAGAGATTTACAAAATGCTTTGCTCTAGTTGTAGCACATTGAAAGAAAAAGAACAACTGCATTTATCTGTATGTAGAAGACTATCTCATCCAGATCCAGTCTCAGAAGAAGTCAATAAAGGTACTGGCCTAAAACAAGGCTGTTTCTAGAATTTCAGTCTGTCTTTCTCTTTCTTTCTCAACCTGCCAAACTCCAACTTACTGCCACCAAGGAAAACTGTTTTTATCTGGCACAGTATAGGACTTGGTCGAACAGAATGCATTTCTCTCTGCAGGATGAAGTAGACCTCTGACTCAATTCTACCTAGACATAGCCAAGAGGAACAATGTGTCACCAAGGGAATGCCTAATAATCACACACATGTGCAGCCTTTATCAAAGCTACACATGAGAAAGTTACAGGGAACACTCGGAAATACTTTTTTCCCACACAGGCAGCCATGAAAGTTGTCCATTGTCTTGCTTTCTTGCATGAAACAAGAGAAGATGTGGTGGGTGAACACGAGCCTGTATATCCTCTTTAGACAGGAAACCAAGTGTGATTACCTGACCACCAATGCTTCAGATATGGCTCTGGGATTTCTCTCTGCCAACCTCAGAATATAGGGCACCTGGGACAGAAATCACATCTGCAAACATAACATCAAGAAAATGATGGCAGTGATCCTGGCACTTGAGGTTTCCATACCAACCTGAAGACCAGGGATGCAACACCTGAAACAGACACCATGATGGTGATGAGGTACATAAATCACAGAAAACATTTTCTCTTTCTAGGCTGACAAGGGAAGCCTAGGGGTTGCTGTATTCACAAACATAACTTTATGTTCTCCTTGCATTCCATCTCATTGCAATGTCCTGGTTGATCAGTTAAGCATCACAGCTTCAGATCTACAAAACTGGATGATGGGCACATAATCCTTTCTGGAGTTGACTTGCAAATGGGCTGTTTGAACTAGACCCTTTTACTTTTCCCAGTAACTAGTAAGTGATACAAATTGGCCTGGGCAGTTGGCACTTTCTCCTTCTAATGGGTTGGTCTGTTTCTTTATGCTTATCTAATACCCCTCCTCCTAAGGATGATTCAGAAAGTATAGGATGAGAGGACAAATGTGCTGCTAATAATACCCTTCGAATTGGTTCTGCCTCCGACACAGAATGCACTGCAGAATCCAGTAATTCTTTCTCATCAGAAGAACCACTTAGCAAGGTTGGAGAGGGGGTCCTTAGTGCACTCATACCAGCATACTCTCAAACTGACAGCAGTTTTACACTTTAGACACCTATTCTCAAATGACATTTTTAAAATTAGGAGGGAAAACCAACAGACGTACCAGGAAGTATTACTTAACCAAACAGAAAATAAAAACTCTTTATCTGACACCAGAGAAGCAGTCAGGACCCCAGATTAATGGTGTTTCATTGATTCTAGAGTACATAACACAACATTTTTTGTAGCAGGATTAGTATATATACATACATACATACAAATGTTTCAAGCATGGGCATTAAAGTCCTTCTAGCTTGCCAATATGCCAAAACACTTGTTCCCATAATAAATGTCCAGGCTGTTCTTCAAAATATCTAAACTAGTACTTGCTTTACTGTAATTTGGTAGTCTGTTCCAAGCATCAGCTACTCTGTCAGTGAACCAATTAGTACACTTCTCATACCTATAGAATCTTCTACATAGGTTATTTGATGATTCTCTAGTACTTTATGATAACCCCAAACATTCCCAGAGGTAGTTGTCCCTAAATGCCCTATATACCTGAATAAGATCTCCTCTTGCATATCTGTAAGAGACACTGTACAAGTTCAGATATTTTAGTCTCTCATAATAACTTAGATTTTCACATCCATGGAGGCCCTTAGTATATTTCCACTGTACTCTTTCCAGTTTATTCATGCTTGTTATCCTATAGGGTTTCCATATTGTTATTCCATACTCAAGTTTGGGTCTAATGTAACTAACAAACAATGACTTCATTATGTTTGATTTCCTAGACTTTATAAATATTTTAATACAACCTATAGTTCCATAACAATCATTTGCCAATTAGTTGATATGATTAGAAAAACTCATAGCTGAATCTACCCATATACCTAGGTCCTTAAATGAGACTACAGTTTCAATTACTGTGTGCTGTATTAAATATTCACCTTTCAATATATGTCTCCCAAATCTCATATGCCTAGTTTTTGATGTATTTATCAACATATTCTCCTGTGCCCAAACGGTCAATTTAGTCAAATTATTTTGCAGACATGCCTTATCCGTAACACTTGTAATCAGTTTACTCAATTTCAGGTCATCAGCATATAGACTGTAGAACTCCTCAGATGAAAAAGTAAGGTCAGAAAGATACAATCTAAACAAGTAAGGGCCTAGTACAGAGCCCTGTGGGACACCTTGACTGTAACCAAGGATTCACCTGTCCAGTTGACGTGTGATACTTGCTATGTCCTATTTGTAAGCCATGCAGCTACCCATCTTATCAACAGTACATCAATACCTAGTTGTACTAATTTATTGATCAGTGTTTTGTGCATGACCCTGTCAAATGCTGAAGTTAAATATATATAAATCACATCACAGCACAATTTTTCATTCATAGCTGTTATTATATTGTTATAGAACATCATGTTACAGGTGGTAATAGATCTATTTTCAACATATGCATGCTGATATATGGTTTCAAGTCCCAACCTACCCAGTTCTGACAATAACTTATCCAGTACTACCTTCTCCATTATTTTTCCACCACATGAAAGTAGACTTAAGGGTCTATATGATTCTAGGTATGTCCTACTCCCCTTTCCCTTAAAGACAGGTTTAATAAGTGTAAGTTCTTGCTTAAGTGTTCTCAGGTCATTGTTACTTATTCCATCTCCTCCCTGTGCTTTATTTGGATCCAGTTTGCACAGTTCTTTTTCAATATAATCTAATTTGATTCCAGTATCTGGGGTTAGCTGGATGTAACTAGGACAACTTACTACCCCTTTTGTGGAGCCAAACTGTTTTGCATAAGATTTTGTAAATATATCTGTAATCTGTTGTCTCGGAGAATAAATTTTAGAATCTGCACACAGTTTATCAATGTGTGTATCTTTACTCCTTCCACATCTTATGCATCTATAAAAAAGTATTCCTATTATGCCTAATATCTTTATATAAATTTTCTTCAACTTTTTCTTGATCTTGTCTAACACTATGCTTAATCTGTTTGTCCGACTCGTTTATTTCAGTTTTCAAAGTTGTAGTTCGACCTCTCTTCCATTTCTTATATTTTTTGTCTCTCACCTTAATCAGGTATCTTGTTCTTATGGAAATATCCTCCCCTGATGTTGCGTGCCTACATCCTGATTTTCTTTTTACTTTTTGCACTCCAACAATTTCTCTTTCAAAACTTTCCACATTCCATCTGCAGTTCTTCCACTGAACACCTCACTCCAGTTAGTTTTATATAGTAACTGTTTTGCTTCCCTATAATCTGTAATTAACCTTCTGTGCACTGGCTTAGATTTTAGTTTGGCAGAATTATCTAGCAACAAATGAACCTTTATGATGCCATGACCACTGCACATCAATGGTATTAAAACGTGACTTGAAGTTGCAGTAATTTCTTTGAGAACACAAACAGTATCTGGTATATTCCGTCCCCTGGTAGTTTTTTTTACAGTCTGAAGCATATGTTGTTCCTGAATATACTCTGTGAATAATTTCTTTACTAACCTTGTTGAATCAATATTATTCCAGTCTGTTTCTGATAAATTTAAGTCCCCAGGTAATATTATTTTTCCCTCCTGTGTTTCATGTAAGAAATGTATGAATTCCTCTAGGTCATCGGCACTGTACTTTGGTGGTCTGTACACTTCACCAATTGTTATATGTTCCAGGGTTGTCTTTATTGTCGCAGTTACATAGTCTGTAGTATTGGTGTTATAACTGAATATGTAATAATCACAGGTCTCATAGCTATCTTTAATCACTGTCATAACACCTCCACCTGATTTTTTGTTAGAATGTCTGTTACAGTAAAAACGTTTATACCCTGACAGAACTGGTTTCCAGTTAGAGTTCTTTAACCATGTTTCACAAACTATAACAACATCAATCTTGTAGGAATGTAGCAAATTTTCTAATAAAAAAACTTTATTATTAATGCTCCTAGCATTAATAACCATCAGCAATGCATCAAATGTTGCTATCTGTAAACGGTTACATTTTTGACCTGACAAAAATTCTGGCTAGTGTTTGTAAAATATTGTAAAATATCTGCTGCAAAAATTCTGTTCCCTGATCTAGACAAATGCACACCATCCTATCTGAACACGTGCCCAAAAGAAGGCTTGGATGCTCTACACATTTCCATTTTTTAAAACGGGGCATTTTTTCCATGTAGGTGTTTATCCAAAAAATCTTTTCATTCACAGTGACCTGACTATCCTTTCTATAGGTGATTTGTAAAAAATATGTCCTAACACCAGTACAAGCTATACTATCTAGGAGGGCTGTCAGTTCCCGACTAACAGTCAGAGAATCTTTGTTGGTGACATCATTTGTACCAACATAAATAAAAACAGATCCATACTTCCTTACATTAAGGCATTCCAAGGCTCATTTCACATCTTCTATTTTTGCTCTTGGCAAGCATAATACTACTCGATGTTTATTATCATCTCTGCAAATATAAGCATCAGTTCCTCTAATAAGTGAATCTCAAATTACAAAAATATCTTTGCTGACCATCTCTGAAGAATCTTCAGCTTCTAATGCAGTCATTTCTGCTCTATCAGTTGTTATGAAGGATAGAGCTTCATCATTATATATACACATATATTCTTCAGTGAAGGTGCATATGCCTATAGTTTTAGACTCCTTACGCATGTGCCTCCATTGGCTGCTGTGTGACCACTTACGGAGTTTCTCAACCTCCAATGGCTGATGTATGACCACTTAAGGAGTTTCTAAACCTCCATTGGCTGTTGTATAACCACTTAAGGAGTTTCTCAAAAGGATTCTGCACGAGCCCCCCTTAGAAAGCAACCACTCACTGTGGGGTCTGAACTTACTTAACCCCCATCAGCCCTCTGGCAGTGCTCCTGTTATGTTCCTGTCATGGAAAACTACTCTTTTGGTGACTTGCAGTCATGTGCAAAGAACTCCTCTGTGTCTTTTGTGGGTGCTGCATTACTTTATGTACTAATCTGTCATTCCTGCCAAAAGTGGTGCATCAGTGCACTCATTTATCAGTGTTTTTCCCTAATGAACAGAACATGGGTTACATGATTCTGCATTCCTTGGGTGCTCACAGACAATTAAATTATTACTTGCATAAGACCAAATTATATTATGAAAACCTTTCACTTTGTTTCATTTTCTGATAATAAAGAAAATGACACAGTTTCCAAGCAGACTTTTTCTAAATGGCTACTTCACTGCATTACTTGCTTCAACTTTGTCCATATGAAATCTCTGAAAGTTCATGTTAGGACTTTTTCTGCTATAGCTACAGTGGTTACTACTGTTTTTATTAAAAGGTTAAATGCCAAGATTATCCTGAACACAGCCACTTGGTCCTCTGTATACACTTTTCCAATCTAGGAATTGGATGCCTTATCCAAAAACAGGTAAGAGTTCATCACTGTTTTTCTACAATGGAATCATATAGCCCTGATCTAGGAAAGTAGTCATGCCCACAAAAGACTAATGAGCTTTGAGAATCTTCCTAAAGGTTATGCCACAGTGAGTCAAATAAAGAACACAGTACACATGTGCAAGGAATTTACCAAAATATTAGACAAAGCAGGATCACTGTTGCAGTGTAGTTTCCATTGGCCATCCCCACTTAAATAATTCATGGCAAACATTGGCTGGAGCGGATAGAAGTACACCTTTCCTCACCCCTTCTTTATTCCACAACTCACATTTATTTTGATATAGTCCTAGACAAGATTCCCTTTCAGAATTAATTTTCTTGGGTTGTCTTACAACAGACCGAGGAGCACAAGTTGTTAGATGACTTTTTTTTAAGCCTAGGTCCCTATTCAAGCAGCACAATGTCCTGTAGGTTTTCTGGGCAAGAAACAACCAGAGATGGTGTAAGCAGATGTTTTCTGTTATACCATGAAGGTGACAGTGTCCCTGTGAAGAAAAGGAGTCTCTTTGGCTTGGAGAAAGTTACAAAGCACTGGAATCTGAACCAAATGTTGCTCCTTGCCTATAGCTAAAGTTCCTAATGTTATAACTACATCAGTGATCCTATTTAAATGGCTATTATTGTGGTAAGTTTCTTACACAAATGTGTTTTGCCTTTGGGTCAAGAGTATTTACAGAGGCACAGAGGTTTAAATAGTCTCATATACATAACTATTTATTAAGCTTTTGGACATAGTGAAATCCACTGACTGCAATGTCCTGCTTACTGAGATACACAAAATATCAAATATGCAAGCAGAACATACAGCAGTATAGAAGAAGGATAAGTCAGAAGTTCTAATAGTCATGAGAGTGCATTGGATAAAACAAATCCAAGCATATTGAAATATGCTCCTAATCCAGGTAACTCCATATAGATTACAGAAAAAAGGCATTGTGGCAATAGTGTCATTGCTGAACAGAACATTTATTAAACACAGGGAAGACTGAAGCCATACTGAGTTCAATGACTTTATTTTGTTAACTTAGAATAGCGTAACTTTCTGTTATATTATTAAATAGGTGAAAAAAATCAAACCAGGGGAGCATATGCAATCTGCATAAGTAAGAGAAAAAGCTTTAAAAGTCATTTGCAGATTTCTATGGATATAAATTGAAAACCAGTATATGGATCAAGAAACTTTGATCTGTTTGGAAAAAGAAGCATCTGAAGACGTATAAAAATATAAACAACAAAACTTAGATATTTTTGAAAAGTATAAAAAATAAATATGGACATGGGAAAGAAAGATGTTATATGGTGCAGTATTTATGCAAAGGAAAAGCCAAATTAATCAACATAAAGAAGGCAGCCCCAAAGATATTCAAAGAGGAATACAGGCAAAGGCATCCAGATATGGAAAATTTCGTAATAAAAAATAATATCACAAAGAGGGAATGTAGAAAAGAAGATTAATAAAGTAGAAGTTAAAAAAATAGAAGTTGAAGTTATGGAATGCCTGCAAAGTGAAGGATTTGGTGTAGAAGATCTAACACAGGTAACATAACAGCATGATGGAGCGAGTCCTCAAAGTAAGGAGAAACAGGAAGATCAGGAGACATCTGAAGAAGAAATATGGACATGGGAAAGAAAGAGATTTAATACGGTGAAATGTTTATGCAAAGGAGAAAGCAAAACTAACCAATACAAAAAGAGCAGCACCAAAGTTATTTGAAGAGAAATACAGGCAAAGGAATCCAGACATGGAAAACTTTACAATCCAAAAATTAGAAGACAAAGAGGAAAAGGAGATCCGTAATGGAGAAGATAAAGGAATAAACTAAGGTTATGGAGTACATGCAAAGTGAAGGATTCAGTGTAGAAAATCTGACTCAGAAAGTTCCACAACAGGACAGAGCAATGGAACTCCAAATTAAGGGGAAACCAGTGGAATGGGAAGCAATTGATCAGGTGCCATATGAAGATACTTTGGAGCCTTCCACAGAAAACTAGTATAAACATTCACTTGAAGGTGGACAGCAAGGGAAGAAACAGGAAACTGTGGAAACTTTGACACAGTTAGTGTTGAGGAGTGATAAGTCAGTGAGTTCTCATATGACAGAACAACAGATGGCACAGGATGAAATTCAAGACAATGTGCCACAGGAAGATGCAATAGAACTTTCTATAAAATGCCTGCAGGAAACAGAGAACAAAAAATGTGCCCTCAGTTTAGAAGAAACCAAGCTAAGGGACAAGTTGCTTGGCTTAATAGAGATAGATACATGTATTAAGATCAATGAAAGAAATAGACGGCAGAAGGTCAGTAAAACCTAAAAGTCAGGAGTTTGATAAAACAAATGAACATAATAATTAGGACTGTCCATAGATATTCATGTGATATAACAGCAGTAAACATAATCTATTACTGTGCAGCTAAATTAATAACTGATAAAGTTCTACCACAATAACACAAGGTAGTTGGGGAGAGAAAGGGGAGAAATCAAATACCATCATGGAAGTATCGAATAGAGAAATCTATAAAGCAACTAAGACAAGAAGTGCCACTATTAGAAGAATATAGAGGAGGGAACAGATCAACAAAAATACTCAGAAAGATAGATGTGATAAAAGCAATGTGCAGTATTAGAACAGATCAGGATCTATCATGCACTATTGCAAATAATAAACTAAAAATCTCAGCTCAGGCAGAAAAACTCAGAAGGTATGTAGACAAATATAACAGAAAAGTGCAAAATAAGTAATTTATTGATGAACCAAAAAAGTTTTATAGAGAATTGGGAAATAAGGTAAAAGGAATTGCAAGACCATCAGAAAAAGAAGAAATAGATATATTTTGGAGAAATATCTATGAAGATCCTGTGGAACACAACAAAGATGCTAAATGGATAGAAGAAGTAAAAGAAAGAATAAGAAGTTTAAAGGTACAGGGTATGAAATGGGGTGAAGTAACAGCCATAGAGATTGAAACAAATTTAAGAAAAGGCTCAAATTGGAAAACCCCAGGCCCAGATGCAGTATCTAACTTGTGGTTAAAAGTATTAACATCTTTGCACAACGATTTAGCCATGAGTAAGTATTATTTATATGTGCACCCTGACCCAACCTCTCTAACAATACGAAAAACAATAGTGAACCTGCAAACTACCCTAAAATTCTAGACCAATAACTTGCCTTCCGAAGACGTATAAACTATACACTGGAATTCATGCTAATAGAATTTATAGTCATTTAGAAGAAAACTCAATTATGCCAACAGAACAAAAGGGCAATAAAATAAAGCCATACAGAACAAAGGATCATTTGTTGTTAAATAAAATTATAGTGGAGAACTGTAAAAAGGGGAAGAATCTAAGTATGGCATGGATTGACTACAAAAAATATTTGATAGCATCCCACATTCATGGACAAAAGAGTGCTTAAAAATGTATAAGATACACCCTACACTGATAGACAACATTACAGTGACCATGAAACAGTTGCAGACCACTTTGCAATTAAGCCATGATAAAGGACACCTTATTATTCCAGGAATAAAAATCCAAAGGAGGATATTCCAGGGTGACTGTCTCACCACAGTTATTCTGCCTTGCCCTTAATCTATTAAACTGTCTACTCATCTTCTCTGTCGATGATTTGAAACTGTATAGCTCATCAGATGAGAAACTGAGAGCACAACTGCAAGTTGTTTGGGATAAGAATGTGATATCAAAGAACTTGAGCAAGAGGGAGTGTATAAATATATGGGAACTGATGAAGGATCAACAATAAAACATGAACAAATGTGAAGACTTAATCCTGGAAACAGAGTTGACATCTAAGAACAAAATCCAAGCTATAAACCAATTTACTCTTTTCCTGTCCTAACTCACAGTTTTTTAGTGATTGACTGGCCCCAAAATGTACTGGATAGATTCAATAGGAAAACAAGAAGGATGCTTCATGCTCATCAAAAGATTTATAAAAATCAGGGCATAGGAATGTTAAATATATTCCCCGATCTGAAGGAGAGATGGGCCTCCTTGAAATCTGCTGACCTCACAAGACCCAAACATAGTGAACGTTTTGAAATATGAGGAGAATAAATCTAAGATGACTTTCCTGTTTAAGCTAGCAGAAGCATACCAGCGTCAAGCAGTAATGGAAATAAAACCAGAAGCAGATAAAAATCAGACAGGAACTGAATGTGCCAAAAAAACAAAAGAAAGATTATAAGGTGAAGGACCAGATAAGAAGGTAAGAAATGTGGAAAAAGCATAAATATAATTGCAAGTATAGAAAACTCTTGGAAGAAGCTCATGTTGATCAGGAATGGTTAAGGAGAGGCAAATTTAAACCAAGAGATGAAAGGTTAATATTGGCGGCCCAAGACAGTGGGTTACATACACGTTGGTTTACAAAGTCCATTGAGCATGTGAGAGAAACAGAAAAATGTAGGTTTTGTAAAACAGAACTAGAAACAGTTGCGCACCTTGTTGCACTCCAGCTAGGGAACAGATTCTGGAGTCGGCCGCAAAAGTGAGGTTTACATTAGGTTCTTCCTCAACTCATCACACAGAAATGCATACTAATGGCAGAAGGACTGTATACTGAAAGGTATAAAAATATGGTGAGACTGTTGCACTGGGGATTGTGCAAACATTATGGTATTGAAGTGGCTGAAAAGCACTGGAAATATGAGCCACAAAGCATCATAGAAAATGAAGTCTGTATCACATGTGATCATCCATTAATAACAGCTCAAAAGACAGATGCTAGAAAACCAGATATAGTAGTCCAGGAAAAGAAGACAAAACCACACCCAGTGACTACAATGTCCTGTGTACAGAGAGACACAAAGTCATAAAATATCAGGATTTGCAGGCAGAAACAAGAGCAATGTGGAGGAAAGGTACCCAGTCAGTTCCAACAGTAGTAGGAGCAATGGGTCTTATAAAAAGAATCTACAATTGTATAGATAGGCTACCAATACATGTAACTCTGTATGGAGTCATTACTGGCCATGTCGTGGGTGCTGCGAAGAGCACTTTTGGCTGACATCAAAGAGTGAAACAATACTAATTTCATAAACTTTGATCACACTTTGACTTAGGAATGGGGTCCAGTCCTGTCATGGTATTAGAAACCCAAAAGATTTGGAGAAATTAAAAAGGGAGATACCATATAAAAGCATAGTAGGAACATATGAAAAGTCCAAGCTATAAATCAATTTGCTCTTCGTTTTCTAAAATTCAGCTTTGGTATGGAATGACTAGCCCACAAAAGTACTGAATAAACTGGACAAGAAAAAAAGAAAAATGTTTCTTGCTTACCAACTCAGGAGGAGGTATGGGCCTCCTTGAAAACGGGGTCCTATCGCATGATCGAAAATTGTAAACGGCGAATGCATATTGAGCAAACCCGATTGGTCAAAGCATCATGCGCATAACACGGAAATTGCTGTAGGGAATATTTTCCCTTTACTTTAATGTAGTGCAATCTCGGAGTAGGAATATTTAAGTAGTGGGGGTGTGGGGGGCTTGCCCCCTGCCTAAGGCATTTAGGTAAGTATAGTTTTTTATTTTTATTTTTTTATTATTTTTTTAAAAACATCGCTCATATGGTGTTGACCATATGGTGTTCGATGTTTGAAACTTTCAAAAATATAATATAGACCCCTTGAAAACGACAACTTTGTATAGTTCTTCAGTCTAGAGACAGCACAAATATTTGCTGGCTTCATTAGATTCAAACGTAGTAAAAGTTCTAAAGCATGAAGTGCAAATTGTCTTAGATGACATCTTTGTTAAGTTTAGCAGAAGCCTATCAGAAGAAGACCGGAATGGAAATTGAAACCAGATGTAGTCAAAAATTAGACATCAACTGAAACATGCAAAAAAAAAAAAAAAAGAAAAGAAAGTGAAAAACTCCACAAATATAATGGCGAGTATACAAAACTAAAAACCATCATGGAACGGCTAAAGAGAGATGAATTTAAACCAAAAGATAAAAGATCAGCAGTGAGTCAAGATAGTGAGCTATGTACATGTTGGTTTACAAAATCTATAGAAAATGTGGGAGAAACAAAGTAGAATTGTGTAAGTTTAATTTACTGTAACAGTAGATGTTTTAATGATCACTGCTGCAATAGCCTTAGCTATATGGGTTATATACTGCCAAGGATATAACAGCCAGTCAGCTTCCAAAGCTGCCGAGCACTATCCATATGCCCAAACAGGCAGCTCAAGCTGAAATGACTAGAAGACATGTTTGGGTATGAAGTCTTTCAGAGCTTTCCTGCCATTAAAGAGAGGGAGGCTCAGACCTGACAAGACAATCCTAGGAGCAACAAAAAATAAATGCCCACATCCTGGCATAAAAAACATACTAAAAACAAGGGAGGTGGGAGGATGGAGTGATGGAGTGGCTACTGCAGCAGCGATCATTAGAGAATCTACTGTTATGGTAAGTTCAAATTGCACAACACTACTATGTTCTTCATATTGATCACTGCTGCAGCAGCCTTAGCTATATGGGTAAGATTACCATAATTATATTTGGGAGGTGGTAGGAGAAAGGTCCAGGAACCCCTGGAGAATGGTCCTTGCAAAGCTTGATCTAGACATAAAGAAGGAATCAAGCTTATAGTGCTTTAAAGACGTATAAACAGAGGACCATGTAGCTGCTTCTAGGATACTACTAGAATCCATCCCTTTCCAAAAAGCTAAGATAAAGTCAAGGCCCTGATAGAGTGGACCTGGGCCCTGCCTGGAATAGCTTTGTCATGGTGAATATAACAAAAGCTAATAACATTAGGTAACAATTTGGACATAGTCTGTTTTGACACAGGTTGCCTTACCCTTACAAGAAATGAGCAATTGATCCGAATATCTGTATCTTTCATTTTTAGGTTCAGGAAAGAAAATTGGGAGATGGAAAGATTGGCTTAAAGTAAACTCAGATACCACTTTAGGCATAAAAGAAGGATTAGTTCTCAAAACAACCCTGTCCCTATTGAAAACGAGGTAGAGTTGACTCACCAAAACTCAGATACCCTTCTTGCAGAGGTCAGAGCAATCAGTTAAAGTGTTTTCCATGTTAAGAACATCAAGTCAACTGGATTAGCTGGTTCAAATGGAGTAAGTGGTGTTAGCTTCTGTAACACAAAATTAAGATCCCATTGAGGGACCACTAGATTACTTGGAGACCTCGTATGTAAAAGCCCTTTCAAGAACATACATACAACAGCTTTTAGGTACTGCAGGTACATGGGACATTGCATGTATGTCCTGGCAATGTCAGCCATAGAAGGACGTCTGCACATACAATCCTCATAACTTTTCTGCTGCCATTTGGAATGTTTGACTCGCACATTGGTTTGCTGCCTGATTCCATTGGTTGCTGCCAGCATTCAGATAAATGCCCCATTGGGCATTTATTTATTTGTTACTGCCTTTTTTGCTTAGTTTATGTCATCCAGAAAGGGAAAGTGTAGGTGTGGATGGTAAATGTCTTGGTATCAATCATGACCATCATTCTTGTTCCATTTGTCAGGCCTTTGTCCCAAAAATATTGCAAAGCCAACTTTTGGCTTGAATCTTTACTTAGAGAATCAATGACTAAAAAGACTAGCAAAAGACATTATGGAGGATTCTGTGGGTCCTTCGGCTGAGCCAGTTTTAAAGAGGAAAGTCAGTAAACCTAGGTCTGAATCCTCTTTGACTGTGCTTCTATCCACTGATGCATCCCTTGAGGTTAGTGAAGACCCAGAGTTATGTTCAGAGTTTGGGTTCTGTTGTCCTGTTCATCGATGGGCAACTCATCAGAAGCTGTTAAAGAATCCAACCTTGGTATATCCTCACAGGTAGTGCAGATGTCAATTTCAGATGGGCAAGGGGGAACCACGGGTTATTGTGCTTGAAGGTCTCAGAGACGTACCTTTTACTCCAACTAGGGAACAGATTCTGGAGTCAGCCGCAAAAGTGAGGCTTACATTAGGTTCTTCCTCAACTCATCTCACAAAAATGCATGTTAAGAAAAAACAGAAAACCAAACCTTCTGAGGCCCCTTCCTCTCCGCAGTCCGACTAGGATACATTTTCTCAGGGACTGATTAAGCCTTTGATGGTTTTGAAGCCTTGCACTGCTGTTTCTGTTCCTTGTTTCACATCTCCTCCTGTTACAAGGTTTAGGGAACAAGAATTAACTGATGATGATGATGATGATTCTTCCACTGATGAGGATTCCTTGACATTCTCTACACAAATTACTTCCCTTTTAGAATATGTTTCTCCTGAGGAAGAGTCCAATAAGGCAGATTCCCCAGTAAAAGAGATTTTGGGGGAGACCATTTAAAAAATATTTTTTTTTAATGGGGCTGCTCACAGATCTCAGAAAAGCAAAAAAGTTATGGCCTTTTACAAATGGAAACTCTTCCTTCTTCTGCTGTGCCTCCTGTTTTGCCAGCACTTTTGGATACTTTTTCATCTACTTCTAAGACTCCTGATTCACAGGCTCCTGATCCTAAAAGGCCAGACAGGTTCTTCAAGGCACCTGATGATTGCAAATTCCTGTACAAATGTCCTTCAGCTGTTCCAGCTGTAGTATCCATTGCTTCAGACAGGTCCTCTAGATTGTCACCTTCTTCAGAGCTTCTTCCTTCTGATAAGGAGAATAAAATTATGGAAAAACTTGGTAAGAAAGTTTATACTTTTTCCACTTTGGCTTTCAGAGCTATATACTATCAATCACACATGTCCAGGTGTTCACTGGCCCTGCTTTCACAGTCCTCTCAAGCTCTTTTACAGCTTCCAGACTCTGACCTAAATAAATCAGATTATGTCTCTATTAGCAGCTTCTTCACATGTGGCTAGACATTTGATTAAAGGCAGTAATGATGTGGATGAGGTATCCTCTAGAGCAGCTGCATCTGGATCTTGGTTGAGGCTTCAGTTTTTGCCAAATGATATAAAAGCAAAATTGATGGATACACCTCTAGATAACTCTGTTCTTTTTGTTTCTGTAGCTGCAGAGGTATTTAAGTCCCTACAAGAGAAGGGAAAGGAACTTCAAGATTTGAAGCACCTTTTTGTGTCTCCTCTTCCAAACTTTCACAGAAATGTTCCCACTAAGACGTCCTTTGCTAGGAGACAGATACACCCATCTTCTTCCTCTGCTTTCTTCCAGACCTAAAAAGACTGCAAGAAAACCTCCACAGTCTAAGACTACTGGTTCTGGCACTTCTTCCCAGCAGCCCTTCCCAGCCAGACCAAGTACTCTGTGACTGCCAACCTCTTCCAAATCTTACTCCTCTATCTCTTCATCTATCCCTCTATTTTCCAGCTTGGGCAAGGATCACTCAGGATTCTAGGGTTCTTTCTGTTATCCAACAGGAATATTTCATGACTTGGAAAAATCTTCCTCCTTTCATGGGTGTTCAACATCTGCCAATGGACCAGTGAGGCAGGGGGTTTTACTCAAGAATGTTTCTTGTCCCCAGAAAGGATGGTCCTTGGAGACCAATTCTGGACCTATCCCACTTAAACACTTTCCTAAAAGTACCAATTTTCCACATGCTGTCTTTACAGACTTTATTTCCTTTGATTCCTCCTCAGTCTTACATGGCTTCTCTAGACATCAAGAATGCCTACCTTCACATGTCTATCCATCTTCTTTACAGGAAATGTTATGTTTCCCTGTGGCTTCTTTGCACTTTCAATTTTCTGCCTTGCCTTTTGGACTTTCAACTGCCCCAAGGGTATTCACAAAGTGCTTGGCCCCTGTGATTGCTTTCCTCAGGGTCAAGTGTATTCAGGGATATCCATACCTGGATGATTTTCTCTTTCTGGCTCCTCAAAAAGAACAGCTAATTCAAAATCTGCAGTTTGCCATCTCTCTCCTACAATGTCTGGAGCTCACCATAAATTTCAAAAAATCTTTTCTTTCCCCCTTACAAGATCACATCTTTCCAGGGTGCAGGTTCAGAAGAGTCCTTATGATGGATTTTTATTCCTCTAGAAAAATCCTGTCCCTTACTTTCTTCTTCAAAAGCCTTCTGCCTCTTCTCTCCATTAGAGCCAGGGCATTTCTGAGACTTCTAGGGTTTATGACATCCACAATACTCCTGCTGCTTCTTGCAAAACCCCACATGAGGAAATTGTAGTGGTACTTAAAATTAGTTTGGATGCAGCATGCTCACCCTCTGGAGTTTGTGATCCCTCCTCTCCCATGTGTAAAATCCAAGCTCCTTTGGTGGATTCAACAATTTTCTCTGAATCCAGGACTTCCTCTTTATCTGCCCCAGCCAACTCAAAAATTGTTCACAGATGCCTCAGATATAGGCTAGGGGGCAACCTTTGCATCAAAGAAGATACAGGTCCTTTGCACTCTTTCACAAAGGGAATAACATATCAACATCAAGGAAATGAGGGCTCTTATTCTAGCTCTGTGGGTCTTTCATCTTCTCTTTCATCCAAGCCCTCTGGAAGTGTTTAGAGACAACACCACAGTTATTTTCTATGTCAACAAGCAGAGGGGAACAAAGTCTTATCTGCTTTGCAGGTTAGCTCTCATGGAATGGATTTGGCAGTTCAGTACAATGTGACTCTTCAAGAGGTTTACATTCCATCATCCCAAAACATTGTGGCAGATGCACTAAGCAGGTCCATGACTCAATCCCATGAATGGGTGCTTCACACAGTTGTGTTTCTGGATTTGGTCCATCGGTGGGATACTCTTCTACTGGATCTTTTTGCCTTCCCTCTGAACAGACAACTTCCTCTATTTTATGCCAGATTCCCACCATCTAACTTGGAAGGTGGACACCCTGTCTTTCTCATGGAAGGGGATGCTTCTCTGTGAAGCCCCCTTTCCTCTCATTAAAAACGTCTTGCTTAAAAATCAGCAGTACAAACCATTTTGCTGGTGACTCATTTTTGTACAAGACAGCATTGGTTTCCTCCTCCTCTTCTGCATTTAGCTAAGGGGAATCATCACAAGTTACCTCACAAAATGGACCTTTTCACACAGGACAATGGATCTCTACTTCATTCACATCTGTCAAGACCACGGTGCTTTGCCAGAGATGGTCTGCACCTGTCGCCCCTGGGATTCAGGTTACTGGCTAAGGCTCTTGCCACCCATATAGTGCCTTTTTAGGCAAAGTTCAAAGGACAAAATCACCACCATAACAGGTGCAAGCATGCAAAATCTGAAGGTAATGCTACTCAATGTAAGAAGTCTAAACCTCAAAATGCACTCTCTCGAGGCACTCTTAAAAATGGAGAACATCGATATCTGTGCAGTAACTGAGACCTGGTTCAAGGCTCCAGATAGCACCCCTGCAATACCAGGCTACAACTCTTACCACACTTTTCAGCCACCAAAGCAGGACCGAAACACTAAAGGTGGAGGAGTGTCAATATTCACCAAGGATATTCATACCACCAGGCTAGTTGCCCAACACAATGCATCTGAAATTCTCCAGGTGTAACTAACACTAGGTAAGACTGCAATCCAAATTGTAGCTTGCTACAGATCCCCCACCATACCCCAAAATTCTCATTACATCTTTCTAAACATACTGGAAAATATTAAGATAGAACCAAACACCCTAATACTGGGTGATTTTAACTACCCTGCCATTAACTGGGAAAATTACTCATGTACCAACACCTTTACCCAATGGTTCTTGGAATTCATAAATTCCAATGCCCTGGATCAACTAATCCATAGTCCCACCAGGGGCTCCAATATCATAGACCTGGTCATTACCAACATGGGAAATCAATGCTCCACATCTATGGACACCCCCTCGTTAGGTCTGACCATAAGCTAATCACCCTTGACATC
Organism: Protopterus annectens; assembly: GCF_019279795.1. Lineage (NCBI taxonomy): Eukaryota > Metazoa > Chordata > Ceratodontiformes > Protopteridae > Protopterus > Protopterus annectens. The sequence goes on from NC_056727.1 coordinate 539,607,038, forward strand.
CACATCCCACCCCCACCCCCACCCCAGTAAGGAAACCTCCATAAAAACCTTCTCCAAAGCCAGCTTCATGCTGCTCAAGTCAGAAGTGACAAACTTCATGACACCCATGCAGACGGGAACTGAAAGTTCAACTGCTGAATCCTACACTAAGGCACTGTACGAGCACATCTGCTCATGCATGAATCGTGCCATCCCAAATAGAACCAAGATGCTCTCATCCAAAAAAATGAAGCCAATCTGGTGGTCCCCTGCCATAAACAAACTTTACAACAAAAGGAGAAACTGTTGCAGAAAAGAGGAAAATCCCAGGATGCAAAAAATTTCCTTACCAGCCTCAGTAAGAAACTGAAATCCCTCATAAAATCCTCCAAAGCTAGTTATGAAAATAAAATTGCCAAATATTCCAAAGACAACCACAAGGCATTTTATAACTATGTCAAGAATATAAATGGAAATGCTCAGATCTGCTCTGAGCTAAAACAGAATGGAATTAAATATACTGATCCCAAGAATATTGCCAATATCCTGGCAGATCGATTCAGTGCAAATTTCACCCCCTACTCACCCCCTAAATGGCCCATCTCAATAAAGGAAGATTGCCAAATTCCGGTAATAATGGCCACACAAGTAAAAAACGCACTCTCCAAAGCTAAGAATACAGCATCCATGGGACCAGATGACATCCCAGGCTGTGTACTACATGAACTACAATATGAACTGGCACCTCACCTAAGTGTCATGTTTAATCATAGCCTCACCTCAGGTTTCGTGCCCACTGAGTGGCGCAGAGCTACAGTTATCCCACTCCACAAGGGGGGATCCACCTTGGATCCCAGAAACTACTGTCCCATCAGTCTGACAAGCCTTATCTGTAAGGCCATGGAGCATATTATCATGGAACTTATAAACAAAGACATTGGCAACCTTCAAACTCTGGACCCCACCCAGTTTGGGTTCGCGAAGGGCCGATCTTGTCTCCTGAACTTGATTGACTTCTTCGAATCAGTCTCCAGAGCCATGAACAAGGGTAAGATGGTCCACACAGCCTATCTAGACCTTGCCAAGGCCTTTGACACCATCCCCCACTCTGGAATCATAGATAAACTTACTAAGCTGGGCATTAATCCCTACGTCACCCAATGGGTTGCTAACTGGCTTACTGATAGAACCCACACTGTAAAGATAGCCAACTCTAAATCCAGCTCCAGACAAGTGACAAGTGGAGTACCTCAAGGTTCAGTCCTGAGACCGCTCTTGTTTGGCATCTACTTCTCTGAAGTACAGGCCAACACTAAGGGACTCTGGATAACAAAGTTCGCAGATGACTGCAAACTGGGAGCCATTATTGAATCCCCAAATGATGTGGGTACTCTACACAAGGGCCTTACAGAAACAGATGCTTGGTGCCAGAGCCATGGGCTCAAGCTCAATGCCAAGAAATGTATAGTTATCCCCCTTGAGAAAAAACATGTACCCATGAATTACCATATAGGTGGCAGTACACTAAACACCGCTTTGGATAGGTCGATAAAGAGAGCTGAAGACAGGATGTTATCATTACGATTCTTGTTAATCAGGTCAGTAAAGGAGAGGAGAGCGGTAGTTGTGCTATGAAAAGGCCTAAAGCCATGTTGACAAGTAGTAAGAATGTTATTTTTTATTAGGTGGTTCATTAACTGCTGGTGAACACATTTTTCCATGATCTTAGTGAGTGGGGATAAGAGAGCTATGGGTCTATAGTTGGAGTAATCATAGGAGTTACCTCCTTTGTGTAAGGGTATGATGTGTGAGATTTTCCAGATGTCAGGTATGGTTTCTTCACTTATAGTTCTATTAATGAGAATGGATATGGGATAGGCTATTTCGGAGGCTGCTTTTTGAAGGAATTCAGATGGAAGTTGGTCTGCTGATGGGGAGCATGGTTTGAGTTTATGGATACATTTTTGTATAAAGGAGGTAGAGATGGGTAGAAGCCTAAAGGTTGGTAGTTTGAGGGATACAAGGTCAGGGATGTTAGTGTTGTCACAAGTGAGATGAGAGGCCAAGGCATTAATAGTGTCAGTAAAGAAAGAGTTGAAGGTATTGGCTATATCAAGGGCAGAATTCTTTTCAGACCCAGATGGGGATGGAGTGGAAGTCTGTCCAGGGTGAAGAAGTCTATTTAGGGTTGACCAGAATTTTTGAGGGTTGTTGTGATTAGCTTGCTGGAGGTTACTAAAATAACTCCTTTTATCAGTGAAGATGGCTTTCTTGGTAGTGTTTCTTAGGTGCCTGAAAGTCTGTTGGTCTATAGGAGATTTGCTAGTTTGCCATTTTTTCCATGCTTTATTTCTAAGTAACATTTTTTGTCTAGTGTCATTAGATAGCCAAGGGGCAGGTTTTGATTTAATTCGGATGGAGCGTTTTGGTGCATGGTAATCTAGAATTGTTAGGAATGTGGTATTAAAGTATTGGACAGCATCTTCAAGAGGCAGTGTCTTTACTGGGTTCCAGTTACAGGCATTTAGTTCAGTTTTAAATTGAATAGTATTGAAGTGTTTGAGATCGCGTATGGTTCTAACAATTGGAGTATTGTAAGGGGCATTTTTCTGTCTTATAATGTAAGTTAAATTGTGATCACTAAAGTCATCAGGTAATGTTCCAGACTTATATTTTAGTAGCGGTTTATTCACAAGAATCCAATCAATAATACTTTCTTTGTTATTAGATTTATTTATTCTAGTAGGGGTGCTTATTGTCTGTGTAAAGCCATGGAGGTTGATATGAGAGGATGGGTTGTTAGTGTTAAAATAGGTCCAGTCAAGATTAAGGTCTCCTAGTATTATGGTTTCTTGTGGGTGGGTGGAGGTGGACCAACTGAGGATATTTTCTAAGGTAGTAACATTGTTGCCTGGTGGTAGATAAATACAGATTATATAGATAGATTTTTTTGGGTTAAGTTGAAGCTTTGACATAAGAAGTTCAGACTTGCTAATGTCTTGGTTGTCACAGGGTACTAATGTTACATTGAGTTCATTTTTGAATAAAAGAGCTACCCCTCCACCTTTTTTAGTTTTGCGGTCGAGTCTTAAGATATTGTAACCTGGGGGAGTGATTTCATTGTCTGTAGTGAAGGGTTTTAACCAGGTTTCAGTTAAACAGAGAATATCAAAGGAGTGGTGTTCAAGAAGGGAGTGGAGATGGGTGATTTTGTTATTTATACTTCGCATGTTAAGATGCCCTATGAGTAGGGTATTAGTGTTGGAGTTTGGTATCAGTGAGGAAGAGTTTAGTGTGGTTGGGATAATGTCTGATGAGGTAGGGAAAGGCCCTGGGTTTGGGTGAATGTCCCCATCTGCTAAGGTAGAGTGGGTAAATTCAAGGTGAGCTTTGTTAGAAAAGTTCAGGAAGTATTTTAGCTTCTTAAGCATGAGATTTTGAACTTTAATATGAAAAAGCCTGTGATATTTAGCTAGGAGGAAGCTGGGGGTATAAGTTATATTTAAGTGTGTAAAGTTTAGGCTATTGAAATCTGAGGCTGTATGTTTGGGAGTATGGTGGAAGTGGTAATTGAGGCATGTTTCATAACAGGTTAGGAAGTAGGGTAGTGTGAGAGCAAGCAAAATAATCAATAGAAGTATTTGTTTTGTCCGTGCAGTTTTTGTTACAGAGTTTTTAGAAGAAGTGTTGAAAGCTTTGCAGGACATGTTTATCTGTGAAGAAAGGAGTTAACTTAGGAGTTAGGTCAGAATATAGAATTTGTAAGAGAAGCTAGAAGGAAGGGTAAAGTAAGTAATTTGTCGACGTAGATGTTCCAGTGGTTCTTTTTTACTTGTGTGAGTTACTTAAGAGTGGTTTGGCTTATTCTTTAGTGAAAGGTCACTTGTCAGCCATTTCTGCCTGTCTGCCATTATCTCCACCTTTGGCTTCCAGATTGGAAGTAAAACTTTTTCTTAAAGGCGTCCTTCATATTAAGCCTCCCAGGAATTGGGATTTTAATTATGTCTTAGAGAAGTGTACTCTAAGATAAAGTATGCTGATGCTGGGACCAAAGAGATTTGAGACACCACTGTATCTTTCTCATGTGGAGTCTTTCCAGGGGTAACATGAGAATTATAGCTGCATTGACAGCTAAAATCCTAAGGTAGTCCCTTGCAATGACTAAAGTCTGGGTGGAAAACCTTAGAAAAAGATCTAAATAAAATTCTATTTTTTCCTGTGGAAGAAAAGCTCTTTGAACTGAGGTGTCTAGTTTACATCCCAAGGTACACAATCCTGTGTGAGGGAGTCAAGAAAGACTTTTGAACATTCTCTTGGAATCCCAGCTTGTGCAAGAGATCTGTCATCCAAGAAAGAAATTTCTGACATTTTAAAAAAGACTCTGTAAAGATAAGTTATTTGTCTAAATATGGAAAAATGTGGATACCCTGTAGCCTGCAATGAACTATAACTGGAGCTAGACACTTTGGGAGCACTCGGTGTAGTGGATAGTCCAAGGGGTAACTGATAATGTGATCCAGACACACAAAATGTTAACAAACACCTGAAGTCTGGATGAATAGGATTCAATGATAAGTTTAATTTTACCAGGAAACTTGAAAGAGGAAGTAGAGGTAATAGGTTATGAAGTGACATCATTCTGAATTTGAGCATTATCATAAAAAGGTTTAGGAAAGAAAGATCCAGAACTGGTCTTCAAGCATTTTCTTTCTTTCTTTGGTACTAGGAGCATCCTTGTAAAATAAACTTTCCCACCTGGGAAGTAGAAACTAGTTGTATCCCTCCTTGGGACAGCAAGTGATTAATAAAAGAGTCTAATCTGAAGGATGAGGAATAACTCCCCAAGAAAGGAGAAATTTTCTCCCACTGCCATCTGTACCCTGATGAATGATATTCACAACCCATTTATCTGAAATAATCTGTTGCCAAAGATAAAAATGGATATTCAGACTTTCTGTAAGAGAAAGGGGGTCACAAGGTCTCTTGAATAGTCATTCAGATTTGTTGGACTCTCCTTGGTTTTGGGAGATTTGAAACTTCTTTTTAGAACCCCTTTGCCACCCAGTTTTTCTTAAATGTCTTTTTAGCAGAATTCTGTTGAGAGATTTTTTTTCCCAAAATTGGATGAGGAGAAAGAAAACCCCTTGGGCAATTTGGAAAAGGAGGGTTGAAATATCTTAACAATTCCCTGGGTCAATTTGCCCCATTCGTCACACATTTTGATAACCTCTGCTGCAATGGTGTAAAACACTAAATCTTTATCCAAGTGAGAACTTCAAATCTAATTTTTTCATCATCTGAGAGGTTTTCAGAATGGAGCCAAGCAAACCTTTAAAACAGTACCAGTGGTCATAGCGCTGGAAGAAATATCAACAGAGCCTTAAACACTCTGTAAACAATGAGTAGTGACCCATGCAACAGAAGAAACTAAGTTATTTATAGCATCTTTTTCTTCAAAATAAGAAACTGTAGATAAAACACTCTTCATACTTTCACAATTTGTCAGAAAAAACTTTAACATATGAGCCTGACAACTTAAAATTCTGAAAATCAAAGCTGCAGAAGTAAACACATTGTTCCCATACCTGTCAATACATTTTTCATCCTCATTGGAAAGAATAGGATAGAAATAACTAAGTGCTTAGCAGCCTTGGAATCAATTAAGACTATAGCTCCTTACTCAGGTTTGGGAATAGTGTATAAAAATTTAAAAGACTGAGAAGCCTTATTCATCCTATCTGCCTTGTTGGTGACAGCTGGCTGACTATCAGGAAAACTGCAGGCAGTAAAACACACATCCTATAAAGCAGACAGGACAGGAGGAATGGATTTAGGTTCTGGAAAATTATTTTGTAACAGCTCATACTATTTTTTGAAGGACTGAGAAACCACAGAGTTCTCCCACTGACTGGTCTCAGAGAAAGAGGATATTTAGCAGGATATTGTAGTTCTAGAGAAAAACACATAGCAGCATTGAATATAAAAAATGCTACACCCAGTGTTCATAGAGTCTTACAAATTGAAAGATATACATTTGTAAAATATCAAGACATACAAGCAGAAACCAGATAAATACAGATTAAAGACACATCAGTAGTCCTAGTTGTAGTAGGAGCAACTGGGTTAATAAAAAACAGTATTCAAGCATACATAGAAATGCTACCGACACAAGTAATCCCTTATCAACTGCAAAAATAGGTAATTCTGGGTTCCTTGCAGTGCTAAGAAGAGCATTCTTGGCAAACATCAAAGACCAAAGCCAAACTTATTTTGTAAACTTTCATTATGTCCTCACTTTAGCATGAGGTCCATTTCCATTGAGATATATAAAACCTGTACATTTTGGGAAAGTAAACAAAAGAAATAAATGATATACAAGAAACAGTGCTTGTCAAGATTTTATACTCTTTGTCTGAAGAGGGTATGAGCCTACTTGAAACTGACTACATGCAAAGGTTGGTGACTGTGGGATTACACAGATATTTATTTACATCATCAGATCTAAACATAGTGAAAGCTGTAAACCATGAAGACATCTATACTTAGATTGGCAGACTCCTTTAGGAAAGGAGCAGGCAAGGAAATCAGACCAAAAGTGGATAAAAATGGTAGCAACAGAGCAAGCAGTAATGCAAAACAAGGACTACAAAAACATGATATGATAAGAAATTTGGAAAGCATAAAGTTTTAGTGGAAAGTGCAGAGAACTACTGAAATAACCAACATGCTGTTCATGAGCTGATATACAAGTAGTCCAAGTGAGGTGAATCTGACTCTTAAAAAAGAATGTACAGTCATTTTTAAACATGCTACCAATACATGTAACTCAATATTAATGGCAGAAGGAGTCCGTTCTGGGCACATTGCAGGTGCTGCAAAGAGCACTTTTTGCTATCATCAAAGACTGAAACTACTTATTTCATGAACTCGAATCACACCCTGACCTTGGCATGGGTCCATTCCCATCATGGTACTAGAAATCCAAATGACTTAGAGAAGCTAAACTGATTGAGGATTAGATCATGCTATGAGTGTCCCATGATAAATGAATGTAACAGTTCACAAAAATCAGAAATTTAATTAAAAACAAGAGGCTTGGAGAAAACAAAAAAGTTCCAATAAGAATAAGAAAAAGATTAGATTTTGTCTTTATTATGCAGCAAACCTTTAATTTCCACAAAGGTTATATATAACAAGATTAAGAAAGAAAGAATGAAGTTAGAGGAAAGAAGAATACTTACACAGGAGAAACTGTCAAAAGCTATATTTAAAACTTAATCGCATTAGTAGACCTGATCAGATCAAAACCATATCTAGACGGATCTTGGACTATTGAACAAAAGGTCAATAGTCCGAATCCACAATCACTGAACACACTTTAACAAAAGCGTTTTCACTGAAAAAGTGCTTTCGTAAAATTGTGTTTAAAAAACAAAAATAAAACCATTACTTTTACGTTTTTGCAGAGGGGCAAGCCTGCACCCCTCACACCCCCCTACTTTAATATTCTCACTCCAAGATCGCACTACAGTGGGGAAAAGGGAATTTTCCCTTATCCCCACTGTAGTGCGATCTCCACAACAGGCATACTTACGCAAAAGTGCTTCTTCGGTGAAAAGCACTTTCGCGCAAGTATGCCCAACCAAATCTGTTTGCGGTTATGTTGCCGTTCGGTGATCCATACAGATCCCATCTAGACAGACCATCTGGAAAAAAAGGGAAGCAGTAGACAAATTGCTACAAGAAAAAAAATAAAGGCCATCCGAATTTGTAAAGAATAAGCATGGAACTGAGAAGGAATGATAGACTGGTATGGTGCAGTATTCGTGCAGAAAAGAAAGCTGTTATTAAACAATATGACTAGTACAGCTGCAAAGGCATCCAGACATGGGAAGTTATATAAAGAAGAGAATGACAACATGTTTCACTGATGTGGAAATGCAACAAATTAAAACTGAGGTAAAAGGCCAACTTAAAAGTGTAGGATTTAGTGTGGAAAGTCTGATATAGACAATATTGAACATGATGAGCCAATGAATCCTCAGGAATTTGTACAACAGACATTGCAGGACATTTTTACTAAAGATATAATACAAAGTAAACAGCAAGAAATGGAGAACAAAACTGATGCTGTCAATCAACAGTTGCTTTATCATGAATAATGATGATAGTAGTAATAATAATAATAATTAATAATAATAATAAATAATAATGGGCAGAGGGGGTTCCTAAATGGTTTATCTCATGCAGGAATCTCCTCAAATCACTTGTGGTATGATCACAGTCATTCTCATTAGGGGTGATATATAATTATTGACCATGAAGGGTAAGGCCAATCTATAACCAAATAAGATAGGTTATTTTGAGTACAAAAAGGTAAATTGGCTTGGCTTAAAATGGCCCACAAGGGCAGCTACCCTACTACGTACCTATTTACTTATAATAAGAATGATCTAAGGGAAGACTTTCTTACTGTAACAGAAGTGGACATGCATATTAAAGTAGACAAGAGCAAGAGACTACAGAAAGTGTATAATACTGATATAAAACAGAAGACCACAGTAATTGAGACCATTAACAGATATCTGTGTGATGTCCAACAAATAAACAGAACTCTCTGCTGTGCATTTACAATAACAGACAAGAAGTGTTGTAAATGACATGCAGAATAATAAATGGCATTGTGCAAATATCATTTATTGAGAACTGCTAATCAACTAAAGCAAGTCCTGCAGAAAGAATTGTAGATCAATTAAGTTAAGAAGGATCAGTGCTAAAAGAATAGAAAAATTAAATAGAATATCAAAATCTCTTAAAATATATTGACATGATAAAAGAAAGCCAAACAACACAAATAAGGATTTATCTTGCATCATTTCCAAAATTAAACTAAAAATATCAGCATAAGCAGAAACTGAAAAGGCATACAGGGAAAATATAAAGGAAAACTTCAGATGAGCAATTCACTGATATCCAAAACAGTTTTGTAAGGAATTGAGAAATAAGTAATATAAAATACTAAAACCATCTAACAAATAAAAAGTTGATACTTTTTGTTAAAATATCTGTGAAGATCTTGATGAACATAACAAATATGTTGAAAGGATAGAAAAGGCAGAGCAGAGAGGAATAGGTGCTAACAAAAAAGATATATAGAAAGAAGTGCCAATCAGTGAAAATGATACATAATTAAGAGGGATAATAACTGGAAAATCGTAGGTCCAGATGATGTACACAACTTGTAGTATAGGAAAACTACAAAAAAGTTTGACAATATTCCACTTCCGTAGGTTATAGAATGCATTGAGATGTATAAAATAAATTATACAGTGATAAATTACATAGTCACAATGAACAACAGCAAGCTAGTTTACATTTGATTTATGATAAAGGACAAATGACTATCCCAGTGATAAAAACCCAAAGAGGGATATTCCAAGGTAATTGTTTAACACCACTTTTGCTTTACCTTGCCTAAACAGAGAAGGCTATGGCTACAGCTTGATTTCATATATTAACCCTTTTTGCCTCCGCTGCTTATGAGTTACCATCTTTCTCCTAGTCAAATCATCCCATTCAATCCTCATCATTGGGGCAAGGGTCAGCCAAGAGGGGCCATCATTTAGGCAGCCATTATGGTAGTTAGAGTTTTTTTTATCTTATCCACCCATGCATCCAGCTAGCAACAACTCATAGGAGAGGCAACCAACAGGCAACAGCAGTGCACTGCCTGAATGTCTGACAAATGGACCTACAAAAGAAACCATGCACTTGTTTCTTTGATCTGCATCATGGAAACTAACTCATGTACATGTGACCTAGAGCTCATGACCTCTACCTTCCTCCCCCATTTCAAGAACATGAGACATTACTTCATGTCAGGCCTCCTGAGCTATGGTCAGGCCTTCATACCTGTATGCCACTGGTGTAGGAGGGTCTTCATGTATATTCTGTAGAAGAACAGTGTAAATGCCAGCAGTGGGAGAATATACAATGATAATTCCCAGTGATACAGATATAAAGTTACATGTGTAAGATTAGGATACAGAAGATTTAAGTAAACGGAGTGTAACTTTGAAGGTGGAGTTTAGATTGAGTATTACATGGGGTGGGGGCAGGGTTGCCAGACATCTCTATTTGAGCGGGATTGTCCTTGGATCAGCAGCCCAATCCCAAGTCCCGCACTGCCAGTTTAAATCCTGGTGAAACAGCCCTCCGCTTTTTTTTTGACTGGCCCGTATACCGGCATATGGGCCAATCAAAAATCACTAAACATGGAGCTGCTTGTTTTTAATGCAGAACATCAGGCAGTTCTGCATTAAACACAGCTCCGTTTTTCGAGTTTTTTGATTGGCTCGTATACCGGCATATAGGCCAATCAAAAATTGCTAAACACGAAGCTGCTTGTGTTTAATGTGGAACATCAGGCAGTTCCGTATTAAACACAGCTCTGTTTTTTGAGTTTTTTGATTGGCTCATATACTGGCATACGGGCCGATCAAAAATTGGTAAACATGGAACTACTCGTGTTTAGTGAGGAACTGCTTGATGTTCTGTATTAAACAGAAGTAGCCCCATGTTTAAAGACCTTAAGACTTTTTTTTTTTTTTTTGGTCCTCACTTTTCCCTACCCAGCCAGTCGGAAATCTGGGAACCCTGGCTGGGGGAGAGGGTTAGCCTGGAGTAGTGTATGAGCACAAACAGTTATATGTCAGTCATTTCTTCAGTGATGTTTTTGAAGACATGCAGTGCATCTACCTGTCTTTTCAGAAGAAAATACATTCAATCACGATAGAAAGGCACTTTCTTCCTTTTATTTCTTAATTTGATATGGACAAAGAGAATGTGCGTCCTTTTTGGTATATCATGCCTAAAGCCTTAGTTTGGCTTTGGAATGGATTTAGCATCATTTGCTACAACACATAATTCCCTTGTTAGTAGGTTTTATTTACACAATCTCACAGTGCTAAATGCATAGACATTATCCTATAGCAGATTGATGGGAGCTATAACAATGGGGTTCAAGGCTAGCAAACATCTCTTTCTTTTTTTCTTTAACCTGTTCATTGACCTGGTAAGCCCATTTTACAAACTGTTCCTTTTCAGGGGTGAAGCAGGAGTACAGAACTGACTGACTTGCTTAGATTTACCCAGTAAGCAAACCGTGGTGGAAGGAATCAAACTCTGTATCCTGGGCACAGGAAGTTGCTCATTAGCAATTCAGAGCTTTAGTCCATTGCACTAACTGCCAGACTGCTTAAGATCAGAAGTCTCTAAGGTACATTGGTTTGAAACACTCTGCAGACTGCATAAAAAATACAGCTATCAGTACTTGTGTTTATACCAGTGTAGTTAAACACTGAAATAAGTGACTAGGGAACAGCAGATAAGTTTTTAAGAAAAGCCAGAATAATCATTACACTGATAACAGGTTTGTTATTAAATATTGAGATTAGTAGGTGTCCCAATATTGACAATTGTCATGCTTCAAATGCTGAATTTGAGCTCAATCTTATGTCTCTTGCCTACAGATGAATCACTGGTGGGATCAACAGCCCAGGCACTAGAAAAATAAAATGAGGACTTGGCCTCTTTAGAGACATCACTTCCATAAACTACAAGAGGCCAAGCAGAAATGGTGTGCATCTCTATGTCCCTATGACAATCAGGATATGGAGAGGTATTCAGTGTTGCTGAACTCTGTGCAATCTTTCATGGCCTTGGCAACATGCCTTCTCTGCTTGAAAATATCCACAAAGCTCTGGAGCACCACTGCTAGGACAATGATAAAAGCCACTGTGATGCCATGGTAGATCACAGTGTAGATGCTGACACCATATCATATGCAGGATAAACATCTTATAAGCAACTCTCAATGGAGGGCAAATGGCAACATTTCAGACTTTCCTCCTCCTCTTCCACTGTCTCTGTCTTTGGCATCTTGTGTGATGACCTACACATTATCTGTCATCCCAACCTCTGAAATTCACATCTTTATTCTCTGCCTGTAGGTTACTATACGTCCGGGTTTCCCCAGACACATCCTCTTTTTTGGGCTCCTGTCTGGGCAGTTTTTGAAAATTCTGTGATTTGTCTGGGTTTTAAAACCCGGACAAATCACAGAATTTTCAAAAAACAGACATCCCTATTTCGTTGTCTTTCCTCCACTTTTTTTTTTGATTGCCTCGTATACCAGTATATGAGCCAATCAAAAAGCGTAGCTCTGTTCAATACGGAACAACCTGATGTTCCGCATTGAACAAAAGAGGGTCCGCTGTGTGCGTTTTTGATTGGCTCGTATACCGGTATACGAGCCAATCAAAAAGCGGAGCTCTGTTCAATGTGGAACAGCTTGATGTTCCACATTGAACAAAAGAGGGTCCGCTGTGTGCGTTTTTGATTGGCTCGTATGCGAGCCAATCAAAAAGTGGAGCTCTGTTCAGTGCAGAACTGCTTGATGTTCCGCATTGAACAGAAGAGGGTTCACTGTGCGAGGTTTTGATTGGCTCATATACTGGCATACGGGCCAATCAAAAATCCCCAAACACGGACCTTAGTTTTAGAAAGACTTTTTCAGCCTTAACTGGAACATATTTTTTTGTCCTCTTTTACATACAAATATGGTAACCCTGTGTTTGTGTCTTTCTACTGTGTGGCCCTCCAGTGTGTACTGCCCATCTCTGTATTTCTATATTGCCCTGTATGACAGATCATGCCTGTGTCTCTGGCATTCTGTTTTCATGCCCTGCCTGCAGCCTCTTTCCTGCCTGCTTGCCTTCCAGCTACTTCACCACATTTGCATATTCTGTTGTTGTGAGGAATGTTAGACCTCCATTACTTTGACTTGACATTCTTTGTTAACAATTATCTTTAACTTGCCATACCCAAAACACTCAGCATTTTAAAAACACATACTACTAACCGACACAGTCTAAATACTGTATATTGAAGTCACTCACCAAGACTTCAAAATCTACATTTTTTATAGGTCTTCAGAAGATGAATAAAATTAAAAAATGTTAATCAATATCTACTGGAAAACAAAGTTTAAAGCCGTGACATTGGTAAAAGTTTATCATCCCACATTTTAGATGCCAGAAGTCTAAACCTCAAGATGCAGGCTCTCGAAGCCCTTCTCAGTATGGAGAGCATTGATGTCTGTGCAGTGACTGAAACCTGGTTCAAGGCTCCTGAGAGCACCCCAGCACTACCAGGTTATACCTCATATCATGCTTTTCGGCCCCATAGCTTGGACCGAACCACAAAGGGAGGGGGAGTGTCCATATTCATCAAAGACACCCACACCTCCAGGTTAGTGGCAACGCACGAAGCATCGGAGACCATCCATGTGCAACTAACCGTAGGCAAAACTGCCCTACAGTTTGTAGTATGCTACAGACCACACTCTCAAACTCAGGAACCCCACTCAGCCTTCCTGAAGACACTGGAGAGTATGAATGTCTCTCCAAATACCATCATATTGGGAGACTTCAACTACCCAAACATAGACTGGGAGCATTACTCAAGCCCCAACACCCTACCCAAAGGTTCCTAGAATTCATAAACTCAAATGCGATGGAACAACTAGTCACCACTCCCACAAGAGGAGATAATATACTAGACCTGATTATCACAAACATGGGGACACAATGCTCCACACTGGAAGTATACCCCTCACTGGTGAGATCAAACCATAAACTAATCTCACTGGAAATCCACCATCCTGCCCCCACCCCCAGCACAAAAGACCACAGTGAGGAACTTCTCAAAAGCTGACTTCACACTTCTTAAGACTGAAGTGTTATCCTTCAAGGCCCCTGGGCCAGTGGAAACCACATCCCACACCACTGAATCCTTTATAAACGCTTTCTACGGACACCTTCAAGAATGCATGGATCATGCAATCCCAAATAAAACCAAGACCCTTTCCCCCAAAGGCAGGCATCCTGTCTGGTGGACCCCAGCCATAAACAAACTTTACAACAGGAGGAGGAAGCTACTACAGGACAGAGCAAAATCCCAAAAAGGAAAGGCATCTCTGATAAGTACTAGCAAAAAACTATGATCACTCATAAAATCATCCAAGGCCAACTTTGAGAGAAAAATCGCAAAAGACACTAAAGATAATCACAAGGCCTTTTTTAGTTATGTTAGAAACCTGGGTAGAAACTCCCAGATATGCTCAGAATTAGTTCAAAATGATAAAAAATACACTGAACCCACAGATATTGCCAACATACTGGCAGACAGGTTCAGTGCAAATCCCCCCAAAAGGAGAAATATCTATCCCAGCTGAATGTAGCCTCCCTGACATCACAGATGTCCAGGTGAGAGCCGCCCTCTCCAAAGCTAAAAACACAGCATCAATGGGACCAGACGGTGTCCCAGGTTGCGTGCTACATGAACTCCAAGAGGAACTAAACTCGCACATAAGGCTGCTGTTTAATCTTAGCCTTACTACAGGATACGTACCCAAAGAATGGCGTACAGCAACAGTGGTTCCACTCCACAAAGGAGGTGCTTCTACGGACCCTGGAAATTACCGCCCCATAAGCTTGACAAGCCTGGTCTGCAAAGCTATGGAGAGGATCATTATGGAACTCATAAACAAAGACATTGGGGACCTACAGACACTTGATCCTACCCAATTCGGCTTTGTTAAGGGCAGATCCTGCCTTTTGAACCTGGTTGACTTTTTTGAAACAGTCACTAAGGCCATTGATGAGGGTAAGGCAGTTCACACAGTCTACCTTGACCTTGCAAAAGCCTTCGACACAATACCCCACTCAGGCATCATAGACAAGCTCACCAGCTTAAATGTAAACCCATATGTCATAAGCTGGGTTGCAAACTGGCTAAAGGACAGAACCCACAAGATCAGAATTGCTGGAGCCATGTCAGACTCTAAGCCAGTCACAAGTGGTGTCCCACAGGGCTCGGACCTGGGACCCCTCTTGTTCGGCATTTATTTTTCAGAAGTACAAGCAAACATAGGAGGATTGTGGCTGACAAAGTTTGCAGATGACTTCAAACTGGGGGCCATAATTGATACTCCAGCGGACACTAGCATCCTTCAGAAAGGCCTCACAGAAACGGATAACTGGTGCCAGAGCCATGGCCTTAAACTGAACGCCAAAAAATGTATAGTCATACCCTTTGGGAAAAACAAAGTACCCACAAATTACCACATAGGTGGTAATCCATTAATTACGGAAGAAGTAATCAGGGACCTAGGGACCCAAGTTGACAGTGACCTCTCATTTGACACCCACATTGCCAAGGTGGTTAGAAAGACCCACCTTATCATGAAAGGATTCACAGCTAGATCAAGAGAGGTCATTGTGCCCCTATACTCTTCCCTTATCAGGCCCATGATTGAGTACAATGCCCCATTTGGTATGTACCTTACCCGGCACCTGTAGCAGTTAGAAAGACCCCAGAAGTACCTCACCAAGAGGATCAAGGGTCTCAAACATATGTCATATGCTACCAGACTGAAGAAACTTCAGCTCTATTCAGTCGCATACCATCTACTCAGAGGAGATCAGTGCCTGACGTACAAGGCCATGTCCAATCCGGAATTAATGGACATGCTCCTCCTGAAAAAATCCAAATCCACCAGAGCCACGAGAGCGAGAGACTTGAACCTCAACACAGAAATAAATAGGTCAAGCTGGAGGGACAGATTCATAACCTAGAGGCTCCCTAGAATCCCAGTCCATGTTAGGCAGAGCCCTCACTGACTTTCTTCAAGAGAAATCTTGACGAGTGGATGGGTGATTGTAGGTTTACCCCAGGGGTCATCTCTGTGTCACTACTAGACAGAGGCACAGTAAACTAAACCCTAAATGGGCACAGTATTATCATTCCAAGGGGTGGCAGAAGCCACACACACTCTGGCTAGGCTTATAAATGCCCTAGGGCAGATAGCCTAGTATGAACCTATGAACATATTCCAAATTTCTGCCTAAGCTAATAAAAACACAATGTCAGAAAATCTTTTATTGATTAATATAATTTTCAAGTTTGGCTCCATTGAGTTTGTATTTTCTGTCCACTTGCAGCAAAAATCATTAATCCTTGTTCTCTGGAGGCCAAAATGCAATATTTTTGGTTTCTTTCACCTCCTGAGATAAAAGTTATTATGATAACCATCTGAAATCAGCCAAGGGGTTCTAAAAGAACTTTCTGTATCATGCGACAGAAAAACAGCAAGTTATGACTTATTATAAAGTTATTTTTGCAGTTGTCAGGATAGCCAAGCTGTCTAAGGTGCTCTTATAAGGTTACATTATCCACTGAAAGTGTGGGTTCAAATCATACTTCTGAAAAATGAGTTTTAGAAGACAGAACGGTTGGCATAATGGTTTAGTTCTTCAACACAAGGTACAGGTTTTGACTTTGATCTCCAGTTATTTATCTGACTAGGCTTGTAATTATCTGCAGATTGATTGCTTAGTATTTAGCTATGAACTGCAAACCTGTAAGCTAAATTCATTAAAATAATAAACATGCATGTAAGCCTAGATGATTTGAGATGAATCCATTTGTTTACTTTTCTGTCAGTCACTGGAGTTATTTGACCAAACAACATGTTTATGCCATCAAGCATCACTTCAGAGATTTCTAACATATACTACAACTAAATAATTGTTGAGCAAAAGTTTTTTCTGACTTATAGTAATACCAGAGTCATTATTTGATTTCTGAGCAAACATTTTTGTAATACAATGCACATTGACTTCAGATTGCACAACTATGTCAATATGGCACCTACAATGAATCCTCCTCATGCTGTATATGAGTTATTTTGAGGCATAGTTAGATCTTGCCAGTCAGGGTTGCCAGCCCCTACACAACTGATGAATTTAGTGGCATGGGAGTTAAGTGGATTAGAGAGCTGCCATAGTTACAAACAGAAGGGAGGTTTAACTCTGTCTAAAGATAGTGCCCTACCCATAGTTACTGGTTCAAGCTCCATCTATCATTGTCTGTCATGAGACATGGTCAGACATGGTCAAGGTTTATTCCTGACTCCAACCAAAACAGCAGTGTTTACCCAAATATGCTAACATACCTAGATAGCCCTCTGATCTGAGCTTCAGTCTCCTCTGTGGTTACAAAGAATGGTCCTCCCTTTTTGACAGTATATTTTCTAATCCCTCTCCCAAGTGAATGGCCAAAGCCTTACTATTCCTCTCCTCCATGCCAGGTCCAACAGGTATCTGAGCCATTAAAGGACAACCACACCCACAGACTCAAAAACATGTTTATTTAATCATGTTTTGGTGTTTCCTAAATTTTAACACCACTCTGGGACTATTTAGAGCTTTTTAGATATTTTTATACACAATTTCTGACTCTGACCACATGGAGTCTGGCATCTTGAAATAATTCTGTCTGTTTAGTCTACCTCTAAGTATTCCAGAATGCATTGTTTGTCTCCAAAAAATTGCATAAGATCTGCCATGTTTTCCCTAAAGCTCCTGTCAGTGAACTGATTTTACAGGCATTCACTGCTTTGTTATAGTCACCTACTTTTGGTTAAAATGTTATCCTTTTTCAATGACTACTTCAAACACAAGCAATGCAAATGCTACAGAACAGAATTGAAAAGTACATTTTATTGCTTTTTCTTCTTAGAAATGCTAACTTGATTTCTTTTGTAAAGGCTGAACTCTAGTTCTTCAAGGTATCTCCCCTCACCTCCCCCTTCACACCTACCTCTTCCCTAGCTGTCAAACAGCTAAGGGTAAATTGACCCATTATCTGCATGTGATTGACAGCTCACAGCAGGTGACCAGACTAATGTACTGTTTACTTATCAGCCTTTCCTTCCTTATAGTGGGAGACTTTTTGTTGCACACCAGTCACATTTAGAACCAAGCTCCATAGCACTGGGAGTAGTCACTGTTTTGCAAAGCATCAAACTCCCACTTATTTTTCCTTCCTGTTTGGTTAAATAGCTAACAAATGATGCACTATAAACACAAAATATTTCACAGACTTGCATGACAGCACCCACATGCTTTTTTTAAGTGGTAATTTAAGAAAATTAAGGTATCATATCTGATGTAGTACTGTCGATTAATTGTGGCAGACATCTGCTTCTTATGAAAAACATGCAATTAATGTCTACACATGGTCATTGCAAATTTATGCTCTTAGTTTTTGCAGCTGTTACTGTGCTTCTGCCTGTACTTTGTCACACATCAGTAGGGCTCTTCAGAAAAGTGAAATTATAGTTTGACATTTTTGCTAGGTTACGAGTAGGTTGGGCAAGTCAGCTCTGACATCACAATGTGGGAGGTCCACTGGCTCTTCTATACAGTATGCAAATCAGGCGGGGATTACATCACTTTGGGGGAGGAAACATCCCGGTAGCTAGATCAAGAGCTCTGGCAAATGTGACATCATCATTTCAGAGCCAGCTAGAGGTTTTTCAACTTGGTTTTCAAAGTGAAAGTAAAACAGTACAGAAAGGTAGGAAGCCTAACAGGGAAAACGGTTGAGTGGATTAGTTTTTAAAGCTGCATGGGTGATTTTTTTGAGGCTGTATCAACAAACAGATACTAAAAGAGACAGCAGGTTGAGCAATCTGCTTTAATATCCCATTGTTGTCCTTTAATTGTAATTAGATCACCTGCATCTTAATCAGGACCTGATCCATATATGCTAACAGATCTGGCTTATGTGCGAGTCATTTTTTTCAGCAGTAACACAAGATACCTAAACATGCTGCTTATAATATTTGTGTTTGTTAAATAAAACACAATTACAAGTCTTAAACAAAATGGAACTCAAAAAACTCTTTTTAATCCAGCAGTATTAAAAAAGAGTATATCACAACATCAGATGCTTCACCACATAAACCATCTATGACTCTGCTCAAAGCATCCATTTTGTTCTTGTTTTGTTATTCCCTATTTCTTTCTCTGTAGTTCCCAGTGCAGAATATTCAGTACGTTCCTTGCTCTGTTTATTGAGATATCAGAAGCTTGACATTAAGTTGGGCTGTGGCAGTTACTGCTGATTTAGATCACAGGCCTGTCTAGATTGTACTGCTTTGTAACATAGTCACCTTGGGAGTATCTTAGAAATGTGCCACGGTGAAATTCACTATCTCATGATTTAGAATGGTGAAGGCTCTGTAGTCATCACAAACCACAGTTTTCCATATACTGAGAATATATCAATGGCATTTCTGGACAAAGAATCAGATATCACAATTTCCCATATTCTAAGAGTATATGCTTGGAATCTGTGGGCAAATAGTCAACTGTTTGCAGCTTTTTTTCTTGTGTTTTACATTTGGTTCAGTTTGAATGAAATAGAAACACCATTTGACTCTATTGGTATACAGTTAAAACTTTGATATTGTGTTTCATATGTCATGTCAAGGCATATGATTATTTGTGTTAATTCAGAGAGCACAAAGTCATACTTATCCATATTTGACTATGGTGTCATGTTGCCCGCAGACTGTCTCAGCTTCTTTAAATGCAAAATGTGACATGGTGTTTCTTGCAACCTGTCAGTACATTCTCCTCTGTGGACTTTGTTACTTTTATTCTTAGAAAGTGTGCTTCCATGCAATGACATCTTCTCTGCACTAGTAGACCTTTGCAGAATCATGACTACTGTAATAGCTGCTTAGATAATTAGCACAGCTGTTTAATTTATCAGGATGGACCATCTTGTTCCCTTCTACAGTATTCTTGATCCCAGAATCGATATTCTTTGGAGCTTTATCACATGGCATCACAGATATATATATATATATATATATATATATATATATATATATATATATATTTCTAAACATCGAAGCTCATATAACAGTGAACTTCATTTCCGTGAGACGAAAATAGCAAAACCTGAAATACCCGAATGGTGAATTTTTCCCAGGGTAAGTAAACATTCGCCCAAGCTTACATGAAACACACACCAAAGTAAATATATACCAACTCCAGGATCACACTACAGTGGAGAAAAGGGCATGCTGGGCAAGTGTTTACTTACCCTGGGAAATATTCGCCATTCGGGTATTTCAGCTTTTGCTATTTTCATCTTGCGGAAATGAAGTTTGGTTATACGTGCTTAGATAGTTAGAAATATATCTGTGTCTCTCTCTTTCTATATATATGTGTGTGTGTGTGTGTGTGTGTGTGTGTGTGTGTGTGTGTGTGTGTGTGTGTGTATATGTGTGGTCTGTATCAGTTAAGTTGCTTATGTCTACATAAATTAGTTGCGCTATGACACGGTGCATGAGTTTGCATGTAATGTTGCAGTATGATACGGTGCATGAGTTTGCATGTAAGGTTGCAGTATGATACGGTGCATGAGTTTGCATGTAAGGTTGCAGTATGATACGGTGCATGAGTTTGCATGTAAGGTTGCAGTATGATACGGTGCATGAGTTTGCATGTAAGGTTGCAGTATGATACGGTGCATGAGTTTGCATGTAAGGTTGCAGTATGATACGGTGCATGAGTTTGCATGTAAGGTTGCAGTATGATATGGTGCATGAGTTTGCATGTTGCAGTATGATATGGTGCATGAGTTTGCATGTAAGGTTGCAGTATGATACGGTGCATGAGTTTGCATGTAAGGTTGCAGTATGATATGGTGCATGAGTCTGCATGTAAGGTTGCAGTATGATATGGTGCATGAGTCTGCATGTAAGGTTGCAGTATGATATGGTGCATGAGTTTGCATGTAAGGTTGCAGTATGATACGGTGCATGAGTTTGCATGTAAGGTTGCAGTATGATATGGTGCATGAGTTTGCATGTAAGGTTGCAGTATGATACGGTACATGAGTTTGCATGTAAGGTTGCAGTATGATACGGTGCATGAGTTTGCATGTAAGGTTGCAGTATGATATGGTGCATGAGTTTGCATGTAAGGTTGCAGTATGATATGGTGCATGAGTTTGCATGTAAAGGTGGTGAGAATGGTAGGCCAAATGTAAAATACAGGTAGAACCTTTGCAAGATGAGGCTATGGTCTACTGTAAAACTAAAATTTCAGGCTGACACACACACACACACACACACACACACACACACACACACACACACTAGTTTGGAAAGATGTTTGAACTTGTGACCTTTTTATATGAATGCAAAAAAATGAAATTATATAAAGTTTGAAACTGAAGTTGTAGCTTCCTTCTTCTGGGAAGTATAGCAGTTATATACAACAAGTGAAATGTGAGATAGGTAAGCGACTTATTCTGTCCTGTGATTCCCAGATCTGCCATTCCTCCTAGGTCAAGAAGCCAAAGACTCTTTAATAAAATAGAAATTATGTAAGGAGATCATTAGATCATGGCATAAAATACAAAAATATTAGTATGCAAGGTGCATGTAAATGTAAAACTCTGCTCAACTGTCTGCCTCTGAAGTCAACAGAAAATTCAGTTTAGGACTAAGTAATTATTTCAATATGAGAAAGAAGAAAATATTTATCAGCAGATAGAGATTTGTATACCTTATGGTTTGCTTGTTGAAATAATTGTTTTCTGTTTCCCTGTGCAGTTTCATATTTGTGCATATTTAAATGTTAATTGCACTAATTAACTTATTCTTTCCTAAGTAAAGTACGACTATTATTCACTTTTAAACAGTCTGTGGCTTCGTGTCTATTTATTAATTGATACAAGACTGTTTGTTGCTAACTGGTGACAGACTGCTGGCATTCACCTCTAATTGCCCAGACTACTCTGCACTTACTATCATCTATGTTTATAATTAATTGGTTTATTAGCAAGAGTGAAAGACAGTTACTCAGGCTATAGATAAGGGAAAGGAGGTACACACAGCTTACCTTGACCTTGCTAAAGCATTTGACACCATTCCCCACTCGGGTATTATTGATAAACTCACCAAGCTGGGCATAAACCCTTATGTCACAAGATGGATCACAAACTGGCTCTCAGACAGATCCCACAAAGTAAGAGTAGTGGGATCTATGTCCAAATCCAGACCAGTAATGAGCGGTGTGCCTCAGGGCTCTGTCCTGGGGCCCCTCCTGTTTGGCATATACTTCTCAGAAGTACAGGCAAGCAAAGAAGGGCTGTGGCTGACCAAGTTTGCGGATGACTGCAAACTGGATGCTATAATAGAGTCTCCAGCTGACATGGATATCCTCCAGAAGGGCCTTAATGAGACTGATGCATGGTGTCAAAGCCATGGTCTTAAGCTAAATGCTAAAAAATGCATAGTAATCCCCTTTGGAAAAAACAGAATACTCGCGAACTACCACATAGGAGGTAACCCCCTGAAATCTGAAGAAGTAATAAGGGATCTAGGGACCCAAGTAGATAGTCAGCTTTCCTTTGATAACCATGTTGCCAAGGTGGTTAGAAAATCCTTCTATGTGACCCATCTAATCACGAAAGGGTTCGCATCAAGATCTAAGGATGTAATGGTGCCCCTCTACTCTTCCCTCATCAGACCCATTATTGAGTACAATGCACCAATTGGAATGTATCTGGCTAAACATCTCCAGCAGCTGGAGAGACCACAGAGGTACCTAACCAAGAGGATTACTGGCCTCAAACAGTTGCCCTATGCAGCACGATTGAAAAAGCTAAGACTGTTCTCTGTTGCATACCGCTTTCTCAGAGGCGATCTCTGTCTAACGTACAGAGCCATGTCCATCCCAGAATTGTTGAATATGCTCCATCTTAGCCAAACCAAATCTACTCAAGCTACACGCTCTAGGTATATAAACCTCAACACAACAATGAATAGAACATGCTGGAGGGATAGATTCCCTTCGCAGAGACTTCCCTTACTATGGAACAGGGTCCCGATCTACATAAGACAGAGCCCCTCACTATCACTCATCAAGAGGAACCTTGACGAGTGGATGGGTAACAGAAAGTTCACACCAGGGATCATACCAACAGCTCTACTAGTTAGGGGCCAAGGGTACTAGCTGCTAGATCAAGGGCCTAGGGAACTAACCAAAGGGGTGGTGAATATCGCACAACGTGGCTGGGCTAATATATGCCTTCAGGCAGATAGCCCAGTACCTACCTATGAAACAGTAAATGAGAGATTCCCCAACCCAGTAGTCTGGGGGTGTGGCAGTCTAATACCTCTGAACAAGACTAATTCTGTAGTGTTTAATAACATTATATTCTTCACTGGAAACTGAGTGTGAGTGTGTGTGTGTTTGTGTGTGTGTGTGTGTGTGTGTGTGTGTGTGTGTGTGTGTGTGTGTGTGTGTGTGTGTGTGTGTGTGTGTGTGTGTGTGTGTGTGTGTGTGTGTGTGTGTGTGTGTGTGTCTGTAACATTTTAGTTTAACTACAGCTATAGTTACTGTGGACAAATGAGCACTGGAAGACATTGAAGCTCTGAGATAGTGTTTAGAAAGGGGTCTGAGAGGTATTCCAAAGATGCAGTTCAGTGTGTGTTCTGTCTGAAGAACAGGCACCATACTCAGGGCAATAATACATATTTACAGTATGCTGCTGAGGTGAAATTGCAGATACTGAGTGATTCATATTTGTGTGCCTTGTTATACTTTGATCTGTTTAATATCAGTGGTGTGACTCAGGAGGCTGTCATCTTGGCAACCATCAGATTTAAGGATTTTAGGTTAAATATAAATATATTGATGGCAACATAAAAGATCCAAACAACCTAGCTTCTATCTACAGTGACATTTTTCACAGTGGTGGCAATGTTGGGATTTAAGTTCCAATGTAGTTTTCATGGTATTTTACAGTTGGTTTGCAGTGGTGGTATTAATACCCTGTCAGAGTGGATACCCATGCTTGCCCAGTTATCTCTGCTGGATGTTTCCGAAATGGTCAAGATAGACCATCAGTTTAAATAAACAGGTAACATTTGTTATTTGTACAAGCACTGCGGGTTAATTGGCAGAACAAATGTTATAACACCCTTGAAGTACCACAAGGCTCTATACTAGGGCCCCTACTATTTTCAGTCTTCATTAACAACCTGTATACTGTCATCCCAAAAGTCATCCAATATGCTGATGTCTCCACCCTGATCTGCTCAGCCACTTCTCCAACACAGTTATGGTCTGCTACCCAGTCCACCTTTTAACACTATAGAAAACTGGCTTTCTGAATGGCGTTCGATACTAAATCCCAAATAAACTAAAATGCTGTTATTTTCACCATTGAAAAGGTCTCCTGCTTTTACCTTTACCATAAATGCAAATGATGGCACAATAATCTCACCTGACCCCTCTACTAAACTATTAGGTGTCATTATAGATAACAATCTAAAATTCAACCTACATCTAAACCAGTCGACCAAAACCATCAACAAAAAACTAGGTTCAGAATAAAAGCCTTCCTAACCCCTCCAGCCAAAATTGCCATAGGTCGCTCTCACCTCCTTTCAACACTTCTGCATGCATCCCCACTACTCTCTAATCTAAACAAGACTGCACTTAACAAACTCTCAACCTGCTACAACCACATTGCTAGGTTTGCCACTGGGCTGCCTTTTAGGACACATCATTGCATCAATCTTAACCAGCTTGGGTGGCTTGAACTACCCAATCTAATCCAGTATAACCAACTGATCATGGTTTATAAAATCCTTTATAATCCGGATAATACTCCTGCACTTAAAAATCTTATCACCCCCTATAACAATCCACGACTGCTTAGATCCTCTAACAGACTACAAATTCAGACTAGCAAAATTAACAATGCAGCTGGAGACTCTCTCTCTTTGCAAACTCTGTGGGCAGATCCTGGAACACACTTCCAGCTGAAATTACTTTATTCTCCTCCCTAGGTCAATTTAAAACTAGACTCAAACAACATCTGGCACTAAACTGGTTATGTCTTTGTATCAAGCCTGGCTAACTCTCTGCTAGAATGTGTTAAATCTATTATTCAGCTTACTGTTTAAATTATCCCTGACTTTCATCAGGGATTATCTCTAACCTGTGGAACACGTTTATTCCTGCTTGCTTATGTACTCTTTGTCAAAACTATATTTGTAACATGTTTTGTTGTTTCTGTATAACTTGGAGCTTTTCTCCCCGGGCATCTGCTGAAAATGGACATGCATCCAGTCAGACTATCCTGGTCAACAAATGTAAAATAAAAATAAATAAATAATAAAAATTATGCTAACACCTCATTTTATCACACATGACTGACTGTAGTTCAGAAATGCAATGCATTATGGGGTGTGTGCAATATTAAAAGGGAATCACAATATATTAGAATTGAAAGTCAATGGCTATTTATATATGTGCAATGCAGACAGACACTTCAGCAGCTTTATTCCACTTATTATTTCATCTCCCCTTTAAAAGTCCCTTATGCAAAATTACAAACTACAATGATGAACATCTGATGTATCACGTTGACTGATACTGCAAAAGCATATGGTTAAGACATAGAAACAATCTAATAACTTAAAAAGATTTAGAA
Organism: Protopterus annectens; assembly: GCF_019279795.1. Lineage (NCBI taxonomy): Eukaryota > Metazoa > Chordata > Ceratodontiformes > Protopteridae > Protopterus > Protopterus annectens. The sequence continues at coordinate 539,632,454 of NC_056727.1, forward strand.
AATGTATTATTAAAAAGAATTACAAGAGTTTATAAAGTTATTTTATTGTTCCCATAACTCTGTCAAACTCTTGAAACAGTTAGGCAAAAAGACCTGCCAACCACTTCTGGTCACTTGAATACATCTGAAACTGAAACTGGGAATTGAATGAGATCCTGCTAAAAGAAAGCTTTGAGACAGATAATTATAAGAAGTATCAGAAATTTTAATGGTCACTAGTCAAAAATGACTCAACAGAATCAGGAACAAGAACACTAAAAATTGTATTGGTTGGACAACTTACCACATTTACAGTATCATGGATGATGGGTTAATGTTTGGAAACCACACTACCATTTTGTCCCTTTCTTGGCATTTGGTGGGACCCTAATGACCTTCATATATTGGTTTTAGTACTTGTGCTGCCTGTGATGAGGGTACTACAATTCTGTCTTGTTATAATGCCAAGCCATCATGTCCTGAGAACAGCACTCTGCCTGTACAGTGTTTACGCATAAGGGGTTTGGTATGAGTCCAACAGTTCTCTATCTTGCTCATGTTTGATTGCAGCTTGCAACTTGTGGTCATTCTGAGTAGCATGCTTAAGCTTCTGTTGTCTCATGGTAGTCCTTGATCTGTAGTTATCGTTACGCTCTTGATATACCATGAGCGCTCTGCGAGGATGTGTTGCCTTCATGTCATTTTCTTATTGAAGTCTTCAGTAGATGAATCTAGTACCAGAATGCTGTCTGCAAACAATCAGAAGATGTTAATTCAGTTCCCAGAGGCTATTAATAAACTTGGTGAATTTCCAACCTTTGCAAGAAAAAGAGGAAAAACCTTAAATTATTTATTTCAAAAGAGCTATTTGTCAATCCCACCTTTAGTGAGAACAAAGGGTATGTATAGGTGTAAGGATGACAATTACAAGTTTCTAATTTATGAAGTATCATAACACAAGGTAGTTATTCTGGTTGCTTTCACCTGCAAATCAAAATTTATTTTGACTGTTGCAGCAAATGTCAGACATTTTATTTACAAAGAACTACTATGGACCTGCATGTCAGAATCTATTAACATGTTTGCACAACAGATAACAAGGATAGGAGACATGCTTTCTCTAGACATGTAGGCATACTAGTTTGTAACCATAACAAGTGTTTCAAGTTTTCTGTGATTGTTGAAGTCAAGAATTTTAATGCCAGATTTGATGAAGAGGAAGATATAGAATGGAGGCAGCTCAGGCTTAATGCCAATACCCCATGGGCTTAATAGCATGAGAATTTTAAAGTTTACATAAGAAAGGAAAAGATGAAACATTAATTGTGTGATATGTAATCTGATTCCTATGCATTCTCTGTAGCTCTTATTTTTATCTCTGTCTGAAGAAATCACTTTTAAAATTAAATTATAAACTTACTGGTTCTTTTTTTATTTGCTTTAGTCGTTGTTTTTATAATTTGCCTATTTCCACTGTTCTCCCTGCTTCAACAGTTGACTGTGTGGACAATGAGGATTTGATGTAATTTGGGTAAAATCATAGTTAGCAACACACTGTTTGAATTAACTTGACATAAACTGTGTTCTATTTTCTGCAACTGATTCAAAAGGTAGACCATAACTTGAGGACATTGTTTTAAATCTGGAGAATTTTTCTCAGGCATAAACATTCCTTTCAATTCGTGAATATTTCTCTTCAGCATTGGTTAACATTCAATTCAGTAGGCAATAGGCACGGCCCTGTTTCATCCATACAGAGTAAACGTGCACATAGGCCATAGCTATGAGCATGTCCACTCCCTATTTTTGTTTAGTGACAGCATAATATGATAGCACTGGAACTCTAATCACAGTTTCTTCTACTTTTATTCTTTGAGGCTGAGCATGACGCCATAACCAACTTACATCTCTATTTAAAAAGCCTGTAAAGGATGAAGCACTGCTTAGGTGCTTGGTATGAAGTTGCTGAAGTATTTCATCATGTCTGGGCTTGTTGTAATGCAGTTACACAGGATGAACTTCATAAATTACTTCTGTCCTGACTTTGCTCTCATCTGCTCTGATTCCACTAGCATTTATGATGTGCCTGTAATACTGTGGCTCTATTTTACTAAAACAGCATTTGTCTTGGTTAAGCTTCAACCTGAATTGTTAATATCCCATAGCATTTCCTCTAACCTTAAATTGTGCATTTTTATCTGGATGAAAAAAGCATATCATTTATAACAGCAACACAATCTAGTCCATTGAGTAATTCACTCATTTTACAATGAAAGATTTCAGTTACTGAGTTTATACCAAATGCTGACCACTTAAAAGAGAGCTTTCCCATAAGGGTAATGAAGGTTGTTGTTTTTATATATTGTCAGTTTGCACTGGCTCTGTTTTATTAATGCAGAATTTGTCTTGGATGGGTCTATATTACTTGGTCAAACATAAAATTCCTCAAACTTCCATTCATCAAACATTCCCTTCAGAGAACATTCACATAAGCAAACATTTTACACAGGGAAAGGAGTTAGTTGGCCAGCAGTAGGAAATTTTCCCTGTTCCCCCCTGTAGTGCAATCTCGGAGTTGGTATATATAAGTAGGGGTTGGGGGGCATAGCCCCTTACCTAGATAGGTTTGATATGCTATGCTATGTGTGATGGTCAGAGTGGTGGACAACTAACTCTGTTCCCTGTGTAAAATATTCAATGATGTGAGCATCGCTGAAGGGAACATTCACTGAATAATGATCGATGAGCAGAGGTTCAAAGAATTTCATCTTCAACTAAGTGATATAGACCCATCTTGGATACACTTCAGACCTGAATTTGAATAGTCTATAGCATTGTCTCTAATCTCAAATTGTGCATTTTTTTATCTGAATAAAAAAACATAATATCATTAATTAACAGCAACATCATTTAGTCAATTGAGTGATTCACTCATTTTGCACTGAAAGATTTCAGTTGCTGAATTTATACCAAATGTTAGCCATTTAAAAGAGAGTGTTCCCAGAGGCGTAATGAAGGTTGTCAACTTTTAACCTTCTTTATCTAAAGGTATTTGCAAACCCTACTGGAGGCATCCAGTGTGGAAAAGCTCTGTAGAATTAATAACCTTGGATGCTGTCGTCTAATGTAGTTAAAATTAATCTTTCTTACATAATTGCATCACTGAGTTTTTTAAACCAATACATATTCATACTCAGTCATTCTTTTAAATTAATAAGACCATAACAGCTCCCCACTCTGTTGGTTCAATCACACTTTCAGTTGTGCAGGGTTTTGAATATGCTTATGTTCTGCTTCTGCTTTGGCAGAATAGTAAATAGCTCCCTCCTTGATGTGGTCAAGTCATGTGAAACAGTTGCCAGTTTTAACTTGATCTTTAATGGTTTACAACCAAGCAGGCTAACATCACTAAATTCATCTACAATGACTTTGTTTACTTTAGCAATTAAGCCCTTTTCCCATGCCACATCTCTGCTGAGAAAATTATGTATAGATCATCCAGCACATAATTTATCAATAGACTTGAGCTTCCCTGCATGGCTATGAATTTCAATTTCTGCCTCATACGACTTCGGATGCTTCAAGAAACTTCTATATGAGGCACGTGATATCACATATTGTCTCCTGTATCACTCATGCAATTTACTTGAGCTCTGTGAGTAAGAATCTTGACATACCAATCTGCTTCAACACCAGAGACAGTAGGGACTTAACCAAGGAAAAAAAATACCTCCTGCACAGTATTTTTAGTTTTATTTTTAGAAGCAACCTCTATAACTAGCTTTACAAAGGACAGCAAAATAGCCCTACATCTTACAACTCATGCAACTCCTGTCATGTGCAGCACACTGTTGGGACTCATTATGATAACGGTCACACCTTCTGCACATATACTCACTCTGTTTCTTCTATATCCATTTAGTGTGGCCAGAATAATGCCTCATTAACTTGCATTTTACCTCATGTTTGCCATGTTTAAGACAGTATGAGGGAATAGTCTTTTAACTAATTTCACCTCTCTAGAGATTTGTATTGCTTTCTGTAAAGTTAGATTAACTTAAAACTGCAACTTCTGAGATACTTCTGCGTCAGCCAGTCCATGCACAATTCTGCCTCTTATTTGGCCATATTTTGTTCCATTATATCTACCCTGTTACTGTTATCTCAGCCCTATATATTCATCTTTTTCTTGTACGCATTATAATAAGCATGCCATTTCATGTGCTGTATTTATTTTTTGACTCAAAATATTAATTGAATTGGCTGATTACTGTCTTGTAAGGTAGTTATTTTTTGGCACAAAATGGTCATTGAATTTACTAACTGCAGACTCATAAGTAACACTCTGAGCATCTGCAAATAAAAAGGAACCATATACGGCCTCCACTTTATGACCCATTGGATAAAATAGGATATTTATCTGGATTTCATCTGTTTCTTTATCTAATTTATTCACATCACAAAATCAAGTGAATATCTGTTGCCTGGCAGCAAATCCAAGGGTTTTTAAAATACATTTTTTTTTTCTGGAGTGAACAGTTGAAATTTAGTAAAATGGGCATTTTTCCAGTAAAACTGCTTTCCTTCAGTAACATTTTTAACTCTGAACTTGTGGATACACTTGAGGTGGTGTGTGTTTGTAAGTTGTAAGGTGCTTTTTTCCAGATTTTATTCATTGAAAAGATTGTTATTCTGATACAGTGTCAACGTAGTTGGCCATAGCTATTCAGTTGTCTTGGTTGGTACTTTCAGAAATGGATATGCCATCAGTTTAAAAAATGTAACTTTTATTTATAAGAATGTGGCAGCTCATCAATAACAGTGTTAGTGGTTCAGGGCCTTCCAACCATTTCTAGCTTAGAAATGGAATGCATTGTGAGATAGTCACAATACTAAATGTGTAACACCATATGTATATATATATATATATATATATATATATATATATATATATATATATATTTTTGACTTGAAATGGCAAGGGCTGTGTATAAACAATAAACATATAATATATGAAAACACTTTAGCAGCTTTGTTTCACTTATCAGCGCAACCCCTGCATGGTGTCCCAATTAAAACGATGATGATCTTTAAAGTTTGTTAGAAAAAGGTAGGGGCCATCAGAAACAGCTTAGCAGATCTAGCAGAAATAAAGGCACATACTCCTGTGGAGTCTGCAGAATGAAAAAGTTTCCGGCAAATATACCTTCTTATTTAGATCACAGTACAAGAAGAACATTTGCCAAAGTAAAAAGAAATATGTACTTGACTGAAAATGTTATAACATGTGACATCATGTATGACATATTCAGCATTCTAAGAAAATTGCAGCAGTGAATTTTAGATCTTATATACTTCATATTAAGAAAAAAGAGTGCAGCACGTTGTACAAACCTTCTTTGATATTTTAGGTACTAATTTGTTTTATTTGTATTTATTTAATTGAAAACATGTAGTGTTGTCTAAACTTTTATTTTACTTTTATTCTTCATTGAACAGATTAGTCCCGGTAGGCTAGTAGCCTATTTTCAGTGGAGACCCGAGGTGGTATTTATACTACCACTAGGGAAAATTTGGCCAGGACATCAGGGTATTTCCCCTACTCAGAGGGGGGGACCAGAGGATGGACAGAGAAGCAGATGATGAAGTGGTGAAAGAAATAAAGGAGAAAGCAAATATCAACACTGGACAATGTGTGCAGGATTCTGAGGAAATGTTTCAAAAAAACCTGTTTGATGAAGATGAGTCATATGATGGATGTACAATTACAATATGATGGATGTATAAGTACAAACCTCCAATCAGGAGGGTCGCAGTGTGGTTAATTAAAGAAATGGTGGTGCAGACTGAGCCAGAAAATGAAAGAAATGTCTCTTAGGAGGACATTATTGAGAAAATACATAAGGAGGATGCAGAGATAATCCTGAAGAATAGGGTGAGCCGGAAAAGAAAACCTATGCAAAGAAAGTAAAAGAAGGCAAAAGCAGAGTAGTAGGAAAGAATGCAGAATAAAAATGAAAAATGGAAGTATTTGGTAAGGATTCAAAGTAAAGAAGACAAAGAAATGGGAAGATATGAAGTTTGGGCAATTTAAAAGATGAAAATTTAGTATGATTGTGTAAACAGATTTATATATATATATATATATATATATATATATATATATATATATATATATATATTTATGTATGTGTATATTTGTACATTTTTAAAAGTGTAAATATTTACAGGTTAGTTTCATAGCTTGGTACTAGGCTATCGGCCCTAGGGCCTATACAAGCCTAGCCATAACAATTCCCTGGCTATTTCTTCCCACACTATTTACTTCCCTGGACCCCTGTCTAGCAGGGCAACTAATGTGATCCCTGGGGTGAATTTCCTTTCTCCCATCCAATTGTCAAGGTTCCTTTTGAAGAAGGCCAAGGGGGCGCTCTGCTTGACATATATGAGCAGTCTATTCCAGAGTCTGGGGAGTCTCTGGGTCAGGAACCTATCCCTCCACCATGTTTTGTTTATTGTGTTGATAAGGTTTAGATCCCTGGAGCATGTGGCTCTGAGGGATTGGGATTTCTTTAAGAGTAGCATGTCCAAAAGCTCTCGGTTTGACA